>NW_015091112.1:1988190-2060970 GCF_001431845.1 Calidris pugnax
CCGAGGACAGGCTGAGGGAGCTGGGGTTGTTCAGCCTGGAGAAGAGGAGGCTCTGGGGAGACCTAATAGCAGCCTTCCAGTACCTGAAGGGAGCGTACAGGAAGGCTGGGGAGAACCTGTTTAGTAAGGCCTGTAGTGACAGGATGAGGGGCAATGGCTTCAAGCTGGAGGGGAACAGATTTAGATTGGAGATGAGGAGAGGGTTCTTCACTGTGAGGGTAGTGGAGCACTGGAACAGGTTGCCCAGGGAGGTGGTTGAGGCCCCATCCCTGGAGATATTCAAGGAGAGGCTCGACGAGGCCCAGGGCAACCTGGTCTAGTTGGGGGTGTCCCTGCTGACTGCGGGGAGGTCGGACTAGATGACCCTTGGAGGTCCCTTCCGGCCTGGGAAATTCTATGATACAACATTCACTTTCACTAAACTGTAATTTCGTAACTGAAAATGATCATGCAAAAATTTCCCAAGCCACCCAAACCTCAGTATCTATGAGGGTTCAGAGCAGTAGATACATGAATACAAAAACAGGTGCGGTCATTCCTGACTTTTGCCTGTTTGTTTCTGTCAGTCTTTTTCATCCACTCCCACAACACCTAGAATGAGGTATTTGAGCTTTGTGTTGCCCTGGATTTTTTCCTGGTTAGAAATAAACAGCAGAGTCACTCACTGAGCTTGCCGTCCTTCCTCACTACATCTGCTGGTGGCAGAGACTGGAGACTATCCAGAGCCTGAGAATGGGCTTCAGCTCTGGTTGGCAGCAAGGAAAAAATTAACAAGGGCTGTGTCAAGCTCCATGACCTAACAAAACCCTACATCTCAGCCTGAAAGTATTCTTATTTGTGCTGCCATCTTCATGCCTCTCTTAATGCACTAGTGGAAGCCATCAGTATGCATTTAAGGAGCTTCCCTACCCCAGTGGACACACTGTTTGTCAAAGTCCTGTGTATATTTTGACATAATTTTTTCCCAGTTGTTTGCATGGTCTTCTGGATCAGAGAGGGCTGAGGAAGACCATGAGAGTTTCAGTGGTTCTCAATGAAAAGGCACTGGTGCAGATCAAACCCACTACCAGTCTTCATGGGCTTCCTTTAGACTGTCAGAAATGCCTGGGAGCAGGACTCTTTGAGGTTACAGCGGAAACTTG
Organism: Calidris pugnax; assembly: GCF_001431845.1. Lineage (NCBI taxonomy): Eukaryota > Metazoa > Chordata > Aves > Charadriiformes > Scolopacidae > Calidris > Calidris pugnax. The sequence continues at coordinate 1,989,333 of NW_015091112.1, forward strand.
ACATGGTTCTTCTCTAAGCTGTGTTTCTTAATAAAATGTTCCCATTCAACCCAGCCAGCCTTAATTTTGCCTAATCCACTCTGCCTATTTCTAATTATGCTGTCTGGAAACTTCGTAAAGCAAATGAACATCTGTGCCATTTCGATGCCTCCCAGCCGTCCCCACCTTTGTTTGACCCTGTCATAGGCTGGCACCGTACAAAGCAGTAGGTAGGCATGGGAGTGGAGAAGGCAGGCAGGAGGTACATCGTGTGAGCACCTACTGACTCCAGCAGGATGCACAGACAAAATGCAGGCTGCCCGTGCGTGGAAGGGTCAGGAGGAATTTTACCAAAGACATAGAAAAAGTAATTCACCGGCTGTGTTCCCACCTACAGCAGACACAAGCAGAGAAGACCAAGAAAAAAATGAGGGCTGACAATTAGCCAGGATTAAACCAGCTCATCTGATGCTTTATTGACTGCAAATAGATATGCTAGATGTGATATTAAAGGTAACCGTGTGACACAGAAAAAAAAAAAAAATATGTAATTACAAAAGGTACTTGTGGTTGAAGCCAGGCAGCCATCTCACTTTCCACAGTGGTGGGCACTGGTTGAGAAAGGAAGACAGCAGTGTCCTAAAATGTAAGTGTTGATTCACAGGTTATCTCATGCACTGGCAAGATTGACACTCTTTCTTCAACAGACTCTTTCTGTAACCTTTATTACATTGTTTGAGTCTCATTCAAAGTCCTTTGAAGTCACTTTGAAAAAACTTAGAGCTGAGACTGGAACTCATAGCTACAGCTATGAGGATTTATTTTCTTTTACCATGTGCATTGGGGGAAAATGGACATGTTCATCACTAACTTCAAGATATGAATTTAAAAAAAAAAAAAGAAAGAAAGAGGTTGAGAGGAGAAAAAATATCACTCTATCCTTGTGTCTGACTGCTCACCAACTGGTGGTCTAAAGTTGATCTCAGAAAAAAAAAACCTAAGCCAGTATTCCTTCATTTCAGCCACTGCTTTACAAAAGCCCAGTTACTCTCATGAATAAAGTCTGCATGAAACGTTTTTGTAACCTGTCCAGACAGCTCAAATCAATTATATTAGGGGAGTGCTGTCATGTAGAAATAATCTTTAAGTCTGATTGGGAGGTTGAACTGCAGCCACTGCAGCTTTAGAAGTGAGAAGAAATCTCCTGTCCTTGCTTGCTTTGTGTTGTGAAAAAGAGCCCGGATACATGAACCAGGATGAATGACCCGTACTATATTTAAGATTTGCAGGGAGGTTAGAGGTTTTCTTAGGACTGAAATATGACTGTGTTGTAAAGGGAGGCATGTTTATAATTGAAAGATGTTTGTCTGAAACAGAAAATATTTCTATTTTCGGGGGGAAAATGGTTGTTTTCCCTGCAGCAAGAGCTTGTATTCATTCTAATAGGAACTTCCTTTTTCAGGATAATTTCTACTTACGTTCAGATATGTTAAGTATTCAAAAATGTTTAAAATCATTGAGACAAGCATCTGGTTAAACAGAGAGTCCTACAAAAGGGTTTTTTTGCTCTATAGGCTTGCAGGCAGATGAGGAAATCTCCACTCAACCCCAAGGAGAGAGGGTTAAAGCATTTCTGACTTAGAGACATCAAGTCTGCTTTTGAATATTCCTGTTCGGTTCAGCAAGTTGCATGTGCTATTAATTTTAATGATGCTATTAGACCAGCAGAGGCCGTCATCCGTTACTGTGCATCTCTGACAGGGTAAGAGACCCAGGCACACTGGCTATGTCACCCTGAACAAAAGCACAGCTGCACTAACGCATCCTCCCTACTGCAGAGCTCAACTGCTGGCTGAAAAAATGAAGATTTCTTAAGGGTAAGTAACACAGAAGATAAACAAGACAATCACTAACCTTGTAGCCAGTATCTGGACATTTTGCCTTGAGATATATATAAGTGATAAAATAGACTTCCCTCACCTAATTCTCTTACCCAAGTTGAAAATAACAAGAAAATAAGATACTGTGGCTTTTCTCACTGGTTTCTGAGCCTCACCTGACTCTAAGGGTGTCTGCACCAATTACAGGACACAGATAACCCAAGCTGGCTTTAAGTAAACCTCTGTAACAGAGCAGCCAAGGGTACACCAGGCTTTTGGTTACACTTCATGCAGTCTCTGAGCCAGTTTCCAGTTAGTTAAGTTATCTTTATACAGCATGTGTTTTACAGGGTAAAACACCCCAAGCATCCAAAAAGTGAGAAGTTTTCCTAAAAGTGAGAATTTTTCCAAAGTTTTGGAGTCAAAATGCTTGAGTTTCTTACGTTAAAGTGTATGCATGACAGCTAACAATCAGAATTGTCATATATCAGAGAATAATGTGTAAAACGGGGGAATAGGGGGTCTATGGGATTATGGCAGTTTCAGACAAGGCTAGAGAACTAGAATTTCTAAGAATAACACCAAAAATCGGCATGATTTCTCCCGAATGTGTTTGCTATGAAAAAGTATAATCAACATAATTCTCAACCTGACTTTCTTAATTTTTCCGGTTTTAATTGGGAAGATACCAAAAGGCTATTTAGGAAAGCCTCATACCTGTTAATGTTTGAACAGAGGAGACAGCTTGTCCTAAATATTTCTGAGTGACAATGGTCCAGGAAACCAGCAACTGTGTGCACTCTACATATACAGAGACATAGTCATTATAAGAAGGGGAAAGCAAATACAGTAAGAGCTTCTGTTGGCCATATTTCTTCATCCAGTGCACGCCTATTTTTGGCGTTCGATTATGTTTATAAATCAATGCTACTGCTTTGCTAAAATTACAATACAGTATTTATTGCAACAGTACATTGTTTTTAACAGTGTTACATTCCAGCTTGCCAAGGTCATTAAAAGCAATTTTTTTGAAAAGCAAATGAAGACCCCCCACTCCCTAAGAACCATTATGTCCCATGGAAAAGGACCTTGAAGGGCTAAAGAAACGCAAAAAGTGTGAGAACCTTTCACAGTGCTAGGTCTAATTATAAGCTGAAATAATATCTCAGTAGGAGGAAGAACATGAAATCAAAGTCTTTTGTGAGACAGTGGTGACAAGAGGTTTGGCTGCTCTCTGATTTTCCCTGAGGGATCATCCTGCTGGGAGTCCTCGTGGCTTCAGGAGAGTTCGTAGCAGTTTAGTTTTTGGAGGGGGGAGCACAGACCACAGAAGGAAGAGTTTGTGGAGAACATGACAAAATCAGTCTGTAAGCACACGTTATAGGCAAATATTTTTCTCCACAGGAGGTCAATTTAGCTCCAGAAATATGGAGTCTATGTGTTATTTATCTCCCAGAACACAGGACCTAAAACTTGATGAGAAATACATGACTTGGGCTTGTATGAAGGTACTCCAAGAAGATGGTCATCACAGATGGTCTGAGAGGGCATTGCAGGGGAAAAGGTGCTTAGGTGGTGTATGCTAAATTGGAATTGAAGCAGTTTATCCATTTTTTGTCAACACATAGATAACTGACAAACAGTTCAGGGTCAGGATCAGCAGTATAACAGATGAACACAAAAATAGGCACTTACAGTTGTTAACACCTACAGATTTCTAAATGTGCCATCCCTCACTGGTTAGGTACCACATTCCTGCAGGATCCCAGGGCAGGATACTCAGCCCAGCCTGGGCATGGTGGTGATACCATGGGGCAACTTCTGGCAGCCCCAAACCAGGTTCACATTGCTGCTCTTCTCACTCCAAGATCTCTCTCCCTCAACACAAATTTTCATGGTGCTTTGTTACTTCTTTTCAGGATGATTCTTCCATCATTTCAGAAATCCCTTTGTAATTCACCAGTTACTGTTTAATATGGCTGATGGTCATCTTCCTACTTAACATGATGAGTTTGGGACACATGCCCACTGGACAGTTTTTTGTGCTTGATCCGCACCTCTGTGTGCTCTCACACTCTTATACAAACAGGGCTGTTGTCCAGACCATTTGCCCAGTGGGACATGAGGCTAGGAAGGCTGGGGAGAACCTGTTTAGTAAGGCCTGTAGTGACAGGATGAGGGGCAATGGCTTCAAGCTGGAGGGGAACAGATTTAGATTGGAGATGAGGAGAGGGTTCTTCACTGTGAGGGTAGTGGAGCACTGGAACAGGTTGCCCAGGGAGGTGGTTGAGGCCCCATCCCTGGAGATATTCAAGGAGAGGCTCGACGAGGCCCAGGGCAACCTGGTCTAGTTGGGGGTGTCCCTGCTGACTGCGGGGAGGTCGGACTAGATGACCCTTGGAGGTCCCTTCCGGCCTGGGAAATTCTATGATACAACATTCACTTTCACTAAACTGTAATTTCGTAACTGAAAATGATCATGCAAAAATTTCCCAAGCCACCCAAACCTCAGTATCTATGAGGGTTCAGAGCAGTAGATACATGAATACAAAAACAGGTGCGGTCATTCCTGACTTTTGCCTGTTTGTTTCTGTCAGTCTTTTTCATCCACTCCCACAACACCTAGAATGAGGTATTTGAGCTTTGTGTTGCCCTGGATTTTTTCCTGGTTAGAAATAAACAGCAGAGTCACTCACTGAGCTTGCCGTCCTTCCTCACTACATCTGCTGGTGGCAGAGACTGGAGACTATCCAGAGCCTGAGAATGGGCTTCAGCTCTGGTTGGCAGCAAGGAAAAAATTAACAAGGGCTGTGTCAAGCTCCATGACCTAACAAAACCCTACATCTCAGCCTGAAAGTATTCTTATTTGTGCTGCCATCTTCATGCCTCTCTTAATGCACTAGTGGAAGCCATCAGTATGCATTTAAGGAGCTTCCCTACCCCAGTGGACACACTGTTTGTCAAAGTCCTGTGTATATTTTGACATCATTTTTTCCCAGTTGTTTGCATGGCCTTCTGGATCAGAGAGGGCTGAGGAAGACCATGAGAGTTTCAGTGGTTCTCAATGAAAAGGCACTGGTGCAGATCAAACCCACTACCAGTCTTCATGGGCTTCCTTTAGACTGTCAGAAATGCCTGGGAGCAGGACTCTTTGAGGTTACAGCGGAAACTTGACATGGTTCTTCTCTAAGCTGTGTTTCTTAATAAAATGTTCCCATTCAACCCAGCCAGCCTTAATTTTGCCTAATCCACTCTGCCTATTTCTAATTATGCTGTCTGGAAACTTCGTAAAGCAAATGAACATCTGTGCCATTTCGATGCCTCCCAGCCGTCCCCACCTTTGTTTGACCCTGTCATAGGCTGGCACCGTACAAAGCAGTAGGTAGGCATGGGAGTGGAGAAGGCAGGCAGGAGGTACATCGTGTGAGCACCTACTGACTCCAGCAGGATGCACAGACAAAATGCAGGCTGCCCGTGCGTGGAAGGGTCAGGAGGAATTTTACCAAAGACATAGAAAAAGTAATTCACCGGCTGTGTTCCCACCTACAGCAGACACAAGCAGAGAAGACCAAGAAAAAAATGAGGGCTGACAATTAGCCAGGATTAAACCAGCTCATCTGATGCTTTATTGACTGCAAATAGATATGCTAGATGTGATATTAAAGGTAACCGTGTGACACAGAAAAAAAAAATAAATATGTAATTACAAAAGGTACTTGTGGTTGAAGCCAGGCAGCCATCTCACTTTCCACAGTGGTGGGCACTGGTTGAGAAAGGAAGACAGCAGTGTCCTAAAATGTAAGTGTTGATTCACAGGTTATCTCATGCACTGGCAAGATTGACACTCTTTCTTCAACAGACTCTTTCTGTAACCTTTATTACATTGTTTGAGTCTCATTCAAAGTCCTTTGAAGTCACTTTGAAAAAACTTAGAGCTGAGACTGGAACTCATAGCTACAGCTATGAGGATTTATTTTCTTTTACCATGTGCATTGGGGGAAAATGGACATGTTCATCACTAACTTCAAGATATGAATTTAAAAAAAAAAAAAGAAAGAAAGAGGTTGAGAGGAGAAAAAATATCACTCTATCCTTGTGTCTGACTGCTCACCAACTGGTGGTCTAAAGTTGATCTCAGAAAAAAAAAACCTAAGCCAGTATTCCTTCATTTCAGCCACTGCTTTACAAAAGCCCAGTTACTCTCATGAATAAAGTCTGCATGAAACGTTTTTGTAACCTGTCCAGACAGCTCAAATCAATTATATTAGGGGAGTGCTGTCATGTAGAAATAATCTTTAAGTCTGATTGGGAGGTTGAACTGCAGCCACTGCAGCTTTAGAAGTGAGAAGAAATCTCCTGTCCTTGCTTGCTTTGTGTTGTGAAAAAGAGCCCGGATACATGAACCAGGATGAATGACCCGTACTATATTTAAGATTTGCAGGGAGGTTAGAGGTTTTCTTAGGACTGAAATATGACTGTGTTGTAAAGGGAGGCATGTTTATAATTGAAAGATGTTTGTCTGAAACAGAAAATATTTCTATTTTCGGGGGGAAAATGGTTGTTTTCCCTGCAGCAAGAGCTTGTATTCATTCTAATAGGAACTTCCTTTTTCAGGATAATTTCTACTTACGTTCAGATATGTTAAGTATTCAAAAATGTTTAAAATCATTGAGACAAGCATCTGGTTAAACAGAGAGTCCTACAAAAGGTTTTTTTTGCTCTATAGGCTTGCAGGCAGATGAGGAAATCTCCACTCAACCCCAAGGAGAGAGGGTTAAAGCATTTCTGACTTAAAGACATCAAGTCTGCTTTTGAATATTCCTGTTCGGTTCAGCAAGTTGCATGTGCTATTAATTTTAATGATGCTATTAGACCAGCAGAGGCCGTCATCCGTTACTGTGCATCTCTGACAGGGTAAGAGACCCAGGCACACTGGCTGTGTCACCCTGAACAAAAGCACAGCTGCACTAACGCATCCTCCCTACTGCAGAGCTCAACTGCTGGCTGAAAAAATGAAGATTTCTTAAGGGTAAGTAACACAGAAGATAAACAAGACAATCACTAACCTTGTAGCCAGTATCTGGACATTTTGCCTTGAGATATATATAAGTGATAAAATAGACTTCCCTCACCTAATTCTCTTACCCAAGTTGAAAATAACAAGAAAATAAGATACTGTGGCTTTTCTCACTGGTTTCTGAGCCTCACCTGACTCTAAGGGTGTCTGCACCAATTACAGGACACAGATAACCCAAGCTGGCTTTAAGTAAACCTCTGTAACAGAGCAGCCAAGGGTACACCAGGCTTTTGGTTACACTTCATGCAGTCTCTGAGCCAGTTTCCAGTTAGTTAAGTTATCTTTATACAGCATGTGTTTTACAGGGTAAAACACCCCAAGCATCCAAAAAGTGAGAAGTTTTCCTAAAAGTGAGAATTTTTCCAAAGTTTTGGAGTCAAAATGCTTGAGTTTCTTACGTTAAAGTGTATGCATGACAGCTAACAATCAGAATTGTCATATATCAGAGAATAATGTGTAAAACGGGGGAATAGGGGGTCTATGGGATTATGGCAGTTTCAGACAAGGCTAGAGAACTAGAATTTCTAAGAATAACACCAAAAATCGGCATGATTTCTCCCGAATGTGTTTGCTATGAAAAAGTCTAATCAACATAATTCTCAACCTGACTTTCTTAATTTTTCCGGTTTTAATTGGGAAGATACCAAAAGGCTATTTAGGAAAGCCTCATACCTGTTAATGTTTGAACAGAGGAGACAGCTTGTCCTAAATATTTCTGAGTGACAATGGTCCAGGAAACCAGCAACTGTGTGCACTCTACATATGCAGAGACATAGTCATTATAAGAAGGGGAAAGCAAATACAGTAAGAGCTTCTGTTGGCCATATTTCTTCATCCAGTGCACGCCTATTTTTGGCGTTCGATTATGTTTATAAATCAATGCTACTGCTTTGCTAAAATTACAATACAGTATTTATTGCAACAGTACATTGTTTTTAACAGTGTTACATTCCAGCTTGCCAAGGTCATTAAAAGCAATTTTTTGGAAAAGCAAAGGAAGAACCCCACTCCTTAAGAACCATTATGTCCCATGGAAAAGGACCTTGAAGGGCTAAAGAAACGCAAAAAGTGTGAGAACCTTTCACAGTGCTAGGTCTAATTATAAGCTGAAATAATATCTCAGTAGGAGGAAGAACATGAAATCAAAGTCTTTTGTGAGACAGTGGTGACAAGAGGTTTGGCTGCTCTCTGATTTTCCCTGAGGGATCATCCTGCTGGGAGTCCTCGTGGCTTCAGGAGAGTTCGTAGCAGTTTAGTTTTTGGAGGGGGGAGCACAGACCACAGAAGGAAGAGTTTGTGGAGAACATGACAAAATCAGTCTGTAAGCACACGTTATAGGCAAATATTTTTCTCCACAGGAGGTCAATTTAGCTCCAGAAATATGGAGTCTATGTGTTATTTATCTCCCAGAACACAGGACCTAAAACTTGATGAGAAATACATAACTTGGGCTTGTATGAAGGTACTCCAAGAAGATGGTCGTCACAGATGGTCTGAGAGGGCATTGCAGGGGAAAAGGTGCTTAGGTGGTGTATGCTAAATTGGAATTGAAGCAGTTTATCCATTTTTTGTCAACACATAGATAACTGACAAACAGTTCAGGGTCAGGATCAGCAGTATAACAGATGAACACAAAAATAGGCACTTACAGTTGTTAACACCTACAGATTTCTAAATGTGCCATCCCTCACTGGTTAGGTACCACATTCCTGCAGGATCCCAGGGCAGGATACTCAGCCCAGCCTGGGCATGGTGGTGATACCATGGGGCAACTTCTGGCAGCCCCAAACCAGGTTCACATTGCTGCTCTTCTCACTCCAAGATCTCTCTCCCTCAACACAAATTTTCATGGTGCTTTGTTACTTCTTTTCAGGATGATTCTTCCATCATTTCAGAAATCCCTTTGTAATTCACCAGTTACTGTTTAATATGGCTGATGGTCATCTTCCTACTTAACATGATGAGTTTGGGACACATGCCCACTGGACAGTTTTTTGTGCTTGATCCGCACCTCTGTGTGCTCTCACACTCTTATACAAACAGGGCTGTTGTCCAGACCATTTGCCCAGTGGGACATGAGGCTCCCCCACCGAGGGTGTGAGCTACATCACCTTAAATTGCATTTCTGACTTTGAATTGTGGTATTAAAATTTCGATTGTTGTAGTAGAAAGAAGTTGTAAGAGGCCACTTGTTCTCATAGTTTCCTACTTGAGTTCCCAGTGGTATTTCCCAGTGGTATTTCCCCTTGACGTTTATTCCTTGCATAAAATGTCTTCCTTTTTTCATGTCTCTGTGTTTATACTAATAAAATGGTCATTAAATGTAGCTGTTTCTTCTATTCATTGCCCGTAGGCTGAAGCCATAAATCTCTAACAACTATAACTAAAGCATCTGGCAGCCATTTTACATTTGGTTCACAGGAAAAAGTTGCAGTGGAGACTTATGTCTTAAGCTTTCTCCTTGGCAACATGTAGTTCTATTTGTTTTATATAGAAAAGGAGCATATAAGTGATCTTAAAAACCTATCAACCTAATATTATAGGGCAAACCATTTATTCCTTTCCCATGGAAATCACATTAGTCAGAGCTGTATATTAATTGGTCGAATCTCTGCATCATTTTATCACTTTTTTTTGGTCCTTTCATGCTACATAAGCCCATTAAACTTTTCTCTTCACCATATGCAGAGAGAAGTAGCAGCCTAGCCTCATATTTTTGATCTGCATGTACATAGTGGGGAACAGATTTAGATTGGAGATTAGGAGGGGGTTCTTCACTGTGAGGGTGGTGGAGCACTGGAACAGGTTGCCCAGGGAGGTGGTTGAGGCCCCTTCCCTGGAGATATTCAAGGAGAGGCTCGACGAGGCCCTGGGCAACCTGGTCTAGTTGGGGGTGTCCCTGCTGACTGCGGGGAGGTCGGACTAGATGACCCTTGGAGGTCCCTTCCGGCCTGGGAAATTCTATGATTCTATGATTATCTATTATTACAGAAATAAATACGGATAGGGATCTCTCTATTAACATTCTCTGTACACAAAGACAAATGAAAAGACAATGTCATTAGGATCCCAAAGAGAGTCAGTATTGACTGAGGGATGGCAGCTACATTAGAATCAGAGGCTGTAGAAAGTTTTAACCTGCTTTTGTCAGACTTTTTTATTGTGATCAGATTTCTTCTGCAGTACTGAGATGTATCTTTTGGCAAGCCAGGCAAGGAGTTGTAGTACCATGGGAGCTATTTATAAGCGTTGGATCCTCAAGTATGTTACTGATGTGCTAACGCAATTTCATTGATCCCAGTGGAATGTATTATGGTTCATATAGCTGAAGCATGGTGCAGCTGGCAGCAAAATACACAGAGACCTGTTATATCCTCCACTTGTTTAGATAAGTTTATTAGTTCCTGCACTCAGCCGACTCTACCTGCTGCTCACTTATTATTTCTGCAAGCATTGGCAAATTGAAAAGATGACAGGAGGCCCTGGGCTCACTCAGAGCTCAGGCAACTTATGATCTTACGCTTCAGTGCTGTTAAGATGCCACATGCTGTTGTGCTTCCTATACTACGTTAAAAATCATCTTGCAGATGTCTTTTTACTTCTGTGAGGCATATTACAAGGCTTATCAGAGGTGGGGAGTCTTGCTCTTCAATTCTTCTCATCCTACTTCTGGATAAAGGCCATATTGGCTACTGAGCTTGCAAGAGATAAGCAAATCCTTGGGCCTGGGGGCCAATTGCCTATCATGAGGCCTGCTTTTTAATTAAGAGGGCTGGGAAGCAGTGACCTTGCTGTACCTTCTACATACAAGTGCAGGAGTAGGATTAGCAATGCACGCTTTCGGGATATTACATTGATTTGAGGGAGTCTTGTTTTCAAATGAATATCATCCAACTTCAGCAGGTTTCAACTTTGTACACACGACAGCTCAGGACTCATTACTTATCCTCTACCCAAAGGAAACAGAGTCTTCTTCTTCATAACTAGATGGATGAGCATGTCTGTGAGATGGACACCTTCAGCTGTGGCCCTGCATTCAGAAGGAAGGTACTCAAAATATGCCACAAAGGGTTTGAGATGTGCTTGTAACAACCCTGGGCTGGCCTCTGAGGCAAACTAGATCAACAGCATTCACCAGCTGAGGATCCAGACTCCTCATGAAATGCAAAGAAGTAACACAGATACATCTGATTCAACAGGAAACCTCTCCTTTGAATCCAATTATATGTAGTGACTGCAAATGAAGAAGGTGCTATACTATGTCGTAGTAGTTCTCTTACATTCTCCTTCCCCATGCCAGACAATTATTGCCTTCAGCAGCAGGAGGAAAAGCAAAGAACATCTCCTCTCATTTATTTGATGGTACTGAAAAGCAGTTTGGAAAACTCCACAGCACTTTTCTTCTGTGCTCACGCCACATAAGTGAGGCAATCATTATAGCTGTCTTTTTTTCCTCCCAAGGATATTGAATGCTGTGCTCAGGGGGAAAGCGCTCGCACCCCATCAGGGCAAGCAAAGTCAGCAGTCAGTGCAGCAAAGTGTGTGTGGCACAGGCAGGTCCTGCCCATGCCTGTACCTCGAAACACGCTATTTCGAACAAGATTTCTTTATGCAGAGAAAAAGTCTGACAGCACCATGACCCCCAGAAACACGAGTAAAACACACAGAGCTTTCTCCGTACCACGTATGTAGACCGCATGAAGGATTTGTGATCAATTGACCCCTCAGAGGGGGCTTGCTATTAAAATATGGCCAAAACAACTTTTTCAAACTAGTTTTGGAAGAGTTAATGTGCTAAGACCCAGATAAGATCCCACAGCCCATTCTCAGGAGTGACAGAGATTTTCGGAGTGGCATCTCTTCAGGCAAGTGTGGACAGGGATGCATTTTGACTGCCTGCAACCTGATCCCATGAGTCCCAGATTTGGTTTGGAAACCCTGCAGCTCGGACCAAGGCTAGCAAGGAGGGTTATGTACAAAGCCAACTTCCCGGATCAAGGCACCTTCTGTCACATGGGGTCAGAACGTGTTCCATGTGATTGTGTAGTGAGACCTTAACTGCCCTTTGAAAACACCCATCATTTTTTTTTTTTCATGATGGCTGTTATCAGTAATTCCTTCTTCATTGTCTAAGCCCCTTCTGACTCCTGCTTCTAGCTGAATATCATCACCCTGAGTACGTGCTCTAGTGAAAAGCAGTAGTTGTAAAATATCTTGAGTAAAGCTTTTGACATCTGATTGCAAAGCATGTTCTGTGATTGAGAAAAGTACAGGCTGGATGAATGAGCTTAAATAGACTGAATATTAGTTGGATTACCAGGCTTAAAGGGCAATAATGAATAGTTCAGCATCCAGCTGGCAACCAGCAACAAGTGGAGTACAATAGGGGTTGATTCTGGGATGATATTATTCTGTATCTTTTTTCAATGGCCTGGATGATCAGACAGAATGCACCTTCAGCAAATTTGCAGGTGAAGATGGGATGGATGGAAATACACCAAATGACAGTAAAACTTCAAGTCACGATGGACTTGGTAAACTTGAGTCTGAGGCCAACAGAAACATCACAATGTTCAGAAATAAAACAACAAAAAATTCTACACATGAGACTTTCAAACTATGTACTTGGCTGCAACAGAAGGAACATGGCCAGCGTATTAGAAGTTGTAACCTTCTCCTGCTTCCTTATAGGTAAGTCCCACCTGGAATGCTGTGATCTGTTTGGAGTCCCCTAGTTCAAGACGTGTATTGAAAAACTCATGCAGAGTGCCAACAAAATTCTCAGGGACTTAGACCACACAGCGTTCAAGAAAAGGATGGGGGAGCTGAATTTATTTAATCTAGATAAAGGAATTTTAAAGGTGATGGAGCCAAATTCAGCTTAGTAATAACAGCAGGTGGTAAAACACTGAGCAATATCAATAAAGTACAGCTTGAGAGGCTCTGGTTGGATATTAAGAAAACCATTTTCACCAGGAGGGTAGTGTACTCCTGAAATAGCTTGCCAAGAAAGGCTGTTGGATCTCCAGCCTCGGAGGTTTTCAAAATTCAGCTAAACAAAGCTGTGGTTTACATGATTTACTCTCAGCAACAGCTCTGCTTAAGGTTGGAGGCTGAATTAAGTCCCTCCAGAGGTCTCGTCCAGCCAACATTTCTATAATGTGTTCTCCAGAACTGCATTGGCCACATAGATGTGACAAATGCTAACTGAGAACGGTTTATTTTCCCACCTCCCTCCAGCGGCTGTGTTACACACTGTTGGCAGGGTTTTATTTTACCATCAAGATGTCATAAAAGTCTGCACTTTCACCCAATAGAATCAGGAAAAATTACTGAATGGGAAGGGCTATCTGGATGCTCGGTCCAATCTCCTGCTCAAAGAGCAACCTTCAGAGTAAGGTCAGGTTGCTCAAGGTTATACAGCTTTTTGAAAATCTCCAATCTTGTCAAGCTGCTTCAGTGCTTAACCACTCTCATTATGAAAAACTTTTTTTTCTAATGTGTTATTGAAATATCCCTTGTTGTAGCTTGTTCCCACTTTGCCTTTTCTCTGTATGTTTCTGCAAAGAACCCATTTCTTCTGTCAGATGCTCATTAGGACAAGGAAGACTGCAATTGAACCCCGCCTCAGCCTGGCTACAAGGGTACCATGGGAGTCTGTGTGAAAGGACTTTCTTAAGTCAAAGTAAAGAACATCCACTTCTTTTCCCTTGTCCTCAGAGCCTATATTCTCATCACTGAAAGCAATCAATCAGGTTGGTATAGCAAGATTTAACCTTGGTAAATCTAATCTAGCTCTTTCCACCTTTCAATCTAGCTCATCTTCGTGTCCTTCATGCACATGGAAATGGCTTCCTTGGAGACTTCTTCCAGCAATTTCCCAGGAAAGAGGCAAGACTGAGCAGCCAGTTCCCCCTTGGTTTTTTGCATACGGGAGAAACAATTACCTTTTTTTCTAGTCCATGGGGAACCTCCAATTGCCACAGCCTTTCAAAGATGAGAGAAAGTGACCTCAGAATAAAGCTGACCAACTCCCATAGCACCATGAAAAATGTGTTCCAGAGAATTAAATCTATAATTGCATTTTCTAACAGAGCTCAGAAATATCTTTCCCTCAGCCAGAGCTTGTACAGAATTAAGTCAGCAGATTCAGAACAGGGAAGATCCCCCCCTCTCTTTCTATATCACAATTCTTAATGTATTATTTTCCAGCTATTGCTAAGAAATAAGGGAGGATATAAAGGCTAAAAATAATACTAAAAGGGTTTAATTTAAAAAAAAAAAATTAACATCATAATTTCAGAAATACGTTGGAAAATGCAAATTGGGAAAGCTTTGGTTAAAGCAAGAAAAAAGTTCTCCTGGAAGTTTCAGAAGCAAAACTGAACATGCATAGCAAAATAAACTGGCCCATGAAAAATCTGAGCTCTTCTGCTGGTCTCCAGCAGGCAGCATTTCTCTCTTCGTTAGAGTAAAAGAAGAACAGATGAGCTGCCTTTGCTGTTCCTTTTGCATAGCTGCCAATGGTGCAACACACAGGTGTTGCCAACTCTCTGCGCTGTGCAGAACCCAGATTAAAATGAGCTATTGTTTCTTTGATTTTTTTTTCCTGGTATTTTTTTCTAACTTCTACCAGTCCTATTTTACTTTTTCCCTTTTTTCTGTGGCATTTATTGATTTTTTTTCTTGATTTCTTTTTTTTCATTGTGCTCCTCTTCACTATATTTATTTTTTATGGCTCTCCTGTCATGTCCTTTGGTTACTCTGTGGTATCCAGCATAGCTCCCTGACATAGCTTTCCACCTTCTGACTCTTGTCTCCTATTTTACATTCTCCAGACACACAGACTCCTATATTTGTGTGGCACAAATACAGATAAACCTTATGCCATGCTTGGAGCTCCATAGCATTAATGGAATGCAAAAAAAAAAAAAAAAAAAAAAAAACCCAAAATTTTAAAAAAAATAAAAGAAAAAAAAAAAAAAAAAAAAAAAAAGTAAAAAGTTTGGAAAAAAAAAAAAAAAAAAAAAAAAAACAAGCCATAATGTTTAGAAAAATCTATTTATATTATTAGAGAAAATAATTGAAACAGTTTTCCAAAGCAACTGGCTAATTCATCACTGATGGATGACTTTAAACTAACCTATCTCCAAGTCTGGATACTCAGAACTAGTGAAATATCTCAGATTATTTCTGCATACCACCTCTTTCCTGGCTGTTCACAGAGCAGAAAACTCAGTCGGGTCCTTGTTGTCTTGTGTCTTGATTCCTGCCCACCTTCTGAAAAACTTCACTTTTGTTTCCCTCTTATCTACTCTGAACCGTACTGTGAGACCAGTGTTTCTCAGACCCTTTGGCAGCAGGTTAGTCTTTCCCCTTTTCATTCTCCAGAGCTATATCCCCTCCAGGTTCAAGCCTGAATTTCATTTCTCCATCCCTGGGATGTGCTCGCAGCCCTTACTTGCAGCCATTTCTCCCTCACTGGCTCAGAGGAGTGGAGTTGCCACCCTCTTCCCTGAGCACTGCCAGGATTTATGTGGACAATCTTTCTTAATGCTTGGTGTCCCATTTTAATGCCAGCCTTGGAGACGCAGACCCACAGTTTGAGAAATATTCCTGTCACTGTGTCAGTATCCTCCTATTTGAGATTCTCTTTTGGTTCCTGCTCTCTAACACATCAAACATGAGGCATGGACAGTTTATCCCAGACCTGCCAGGGTTCTTTCACTCCATGTAGCACAAGTACATCACGGCTGCTCTTGACATCAGCAGCATGTTAAATTTTCAGACACCTTCAGCTTTGCCTGTTGTGCTGAGTGTCCCTGTAAACACCTGAGAGCCAGCTTCATTGCTTGCTTTCATACCTTCTGAGACCTCGTCTATCCTGACACCTGCAAAAAATAAGGCAACTGTTAAGGTCTGCCAGCACAACAGCTTTATTTTCATGACCAAAATGCTATTGTTTTGGGAGGAAATTTATTGTTTTTTCATTCATACTGGATTATAGATACTTGCAGGGCAGGGAACCATGCTGTGCAGTCTTTTAGGCAGCTCCTGGTACATAAAAAATTAAGGCATCTAAACCAAAGTGGTGCCAATGTTCTCTGCATGTCATGTTGTCTGATCCAGCCAGGAGATTCAGTCAACACTTGAGCTGGTGAGGAAAAACTTCTCTTGGAGCATCAGGTCCTGGTAGAGGACAGATGCACACCGTTTGGCTGGGCAGCCAGGCGCCTGCCTTCCACAAAACTGCACATCCATCTCAGCTCTGCTGCTCACCTTGCAGCAAGCATCAGCTGCTCCTTCACCAGTCCCAATTTCTGTCCCTCCTAGTTCCCTGGTGGCCAAAACCAGGCTTTCTGCATCCCTTCTTCCAACCTCCTCCCATGGTAGGAACAGCCCACAGGACATTCAGGGAGAAATAAAACTCAGTTTTGCCTAACACTGTGGAGAAGTCCTGAGGTAGCCTTCTCCCGGTGACCAAATTCCTGGGGAGCTGGATCATTAAATGTCTTCCAAGCTTGTCCACCACTCAAAGACTGTGGCAGGAGGAAACTCTCATCCATAGTTCTCAGGGAGGCCAGGACACTGGTATTAGAGGAACCTGTTGGATTAGCAGTGCTGATACCAGGTACTAACACAGGGGAAGAACTGGAACTGGCAAACCTCCCCTAGCAAAGGGGTTTCCTGTTACAATCAGTGGGTTAAATACCAGCTTTCCAAAGAAAGAAGTGACATAGCTGAATCCTTATAACAGTTTGAAGTCCAGAAGAAAGCATTTGTTTTATAAAATGATTTTTTTTTCTTTGCTGCAAGAGAGATCCAGTTATTCTCCAGCTTCCTCTGATTCCTCAGGGAAACACACGGGGTTGTTTCCATTCTCTGGTTGTACTGATTTCAATACAATTTTTAATATTTTTTTTTTCATCTCCCCAGAAATATGTCTGCTAAGTTCTGCCATCCCCTTGATGTGCAGTTTTTTGGCATCGCTGTGCAGCAGCATGTTTTAATGAGAGGGAAGGGCTGGAGTTACCCGCTGGCACCTGCTCTCATTCCCTCTCCAACTTCTCTTTAGATTGAATGAACTTCTGTTATGCCAGATATTAAATTGCACTGAATTCTACACTTGGCCAATTCTATTATCCTCTCTCTTGCATTTTTTCAAAAATACAACCGCAGTTGGGCACTCGAAAAGGGTCTTCTATTGTTTGCATAACATATACGTTATATACTGCACACAGTGAATTTAGTACACAAATATCCAAGCATGTTGTCAGAAACCAGTAACCGAGACCTGGAATATTTACAACAAAACAGCCAGGAGTGCCAACGTCATTAAAGGAAATGCCGATGCCAGAACAGGGACCACAGCCAGGGGTGACAGTGCCGTGGAGGAAATGTCCCCAGACCCATGAAAGGGTGGTGGAGTGATAAAAGCCAGCCTTATGACACTTCTTCACCCACACTAACAGCCTTCTGCCACCATGGGTCAGTTGCATGTCAGGATTAAGAATGGTTATGGTGGGACATGCAACCAACAGAGGGAACTGTGGCTTTTAAGTTTTGAAGCTCCTAAATTCCCTGGCTGTTTCCATCCAAGAGCCGGTTCCACCCACTTACAGCACCTAACTTACCTGTGACCTCCTGGGACTGAGCATTGTGTTCCCTTCTAAGCCAAGTAAAAGGCACTAGGACAACATGAAGGACTCAGACGTACCCAAGATCAAGAGACAGGGAGCAAGAGAGTGGAAGAATGGATTGCTCTAACATGAAGTACAAAGGATGCATTCCTACCTCCTCCTTGCTGCCAAAAACAGCAGTAGTGGCTACCACAGGCAGGTTCTCCTCCCCACCTGTGCTGCCTCAGACCCCACTAAACCTTTTGCAGCTCCCCAAATCCGCCCTGAGCTCGCTGGGATCTCACTGATGCCCCTCAGCTCTGTACTCTTGTCCTTTCCCAAAACTGGCTATTCTCTTCCCAAATGAAGTCTGCAGTCACAGCAAAAGGGAGTTTTGTCATCCTTTGGATATCGTCCTAAGGCAGCTGATTTCATTCCTGCCTGCAGTGCCGAAAAGCCTTGGGATGGCTCCTCCCCAAATGAAGCTAAGGGAGTATTTTCCTCTGATGAGGAACAGCGAGAACTATCTGCTGAACATCTCCGGCAAATTGTGTGGGCTCTGGGGAGGTGACTGCTCACAGAGAATTCCTTAGCAATAGCCTCCCTCAGGAGCTCTGCTCTGCACAGCAAGGAATGTCTGTGCACCCCCAAATTCAGGCAGTACAGCTCCCAGATTGGGCTTCCCCCAAATCAGACCCCCCCGTACTGAAGCCTTTTGCAGGCTGACACAAGTCAATAGCAGAGCAGAGAGTCAAATACTTTTGTTTCTTCAGCCAATACTCTTTTTTCACTAGATTGCACTGTATCTTATATAACAGTTTAACTGCATAAAATCCATCCCAAATGTTAAGATCAAGTGAACAGAAAAATTTTCTTCATAACAGTTGAAACATTGTTTCAATCTGTGGAAAAATACATCTGAAGTAAAATTTTAAATGTTTTAAAGTCATTCTAAAAATGCCAAAACTAGCCTTTCAACATTATTTCCATGTTTTTCTCTGGTTTTTATGAAATTCCACCAGCTTTTGTGACAAATCAAGAAAATCAGTATTTTTTTACAAGTCTTGCTTATCTTAGAGTTCTTCCATCTGCTTTAACAACTGATCAAGACAGATAAAAATTGTCTTCTGATTTCAGTGGGGGCTCTGTTAATCTCACTGGAGTTGTCTTTTGGGGCCAAACATTTATAATGCACACACATTCAGCGAATATTTAAAGAATTACTTTGCGGGTTTAAAAAATACTGAACTAAAGCAACCACATTCCTGGGATGTGACGGAGTCGCCTGGCGAGAGGGACTGCTTCCAAGTGACACCATGCATGAGAGCTCGCAGATTATCACCTGACACAAGTAATCAGGTTGGAAAATTGCTGCCACTGTAATTGAGTCATTCAATTGCGACTATTGTTGGAGTTATCTCCTCCCCCTGGGCCAGGAGGCAGAGACAGATGAGCAGTCAGGTCCTTGTGCTTGAAACACTCCTAGCATGGAAAACTGCAATGCCGATGTTTTGTTTTCCAGAAATTAAAGCTGATTCCTCGGGGGAAAGGTGTCATCTAAAGACACAGGGAAATTTATCTGTGGATCCAGAGGAGACTGTCAAAGTGAGTATGTCTGAATCAGCCAGTATTGGGACTGATGCTTCGTTGGCTTGCAGCTTCCCTTGCCTATTTATGATTTCTAAAAGTTAGGTGCAAAAGAGTCTAGCAGTAGAAGCTTGTTGGGAATCTTTATTTGATGGCAGCCTACTCGGGCATTTGCTTACCATCTCCGGGTGTCAGGATCAAAGCCAATGAGAATCACAAATACACTGAATCTGATGGTCTATTTTGAAAATTCAAAGGAGCATCAGTCATCCAAGTCAGTCAATTGATCATCACGTTGCACACATCAAAGTGTTACAGGGGTAGAGACTAGCTAAAACTCTTTTACAGTTCTGCCTTGCAAAGCAGCTTGATGGTCTATCAGGACAACAGTTTTGTCTCCCCAGGCTCTGCAACACAAGAGTAACCTCAGCCTTTCAAAGTACATGAAGCCCTATGCATGCGGTTAATTATAAATAGTGTTGAAATGGAAGCTTAAAAACGGAAGGTCGTGTTCCCTCCATCTGAACATTAAATCCCTTCAAGATCAGGCTGCCCTAGATAGCAGTGGCTGCATCCCGCTGTATGGTGCCTGTATTACAAAATGTTCTTTGAAATGATCAGGTGGTAAAAGGAGCTTGACTTGTACTTTACCGAAGAGCCCGAGCAAAGAGGAAGGGTTAGATACACTGCCTTGTCTAAGTGCTCAGCTGACAGCACAGGCATGTTTGTTACAGCTGCTTGACCTCAGGAATGTCTCACTGTGAGCTCTCTTTATCCCACCAGAGATGGGCTTCAAGGAAAGGGCAAAGCCCACAAAGCATGGGGTATAAGGCCTCTAGTCCTTCAAATATATACGTTGAATTTGCAGTTATGCCAGGAACTGTGACCTGCTTGGTAGGATTTATCACATCGACCCTTCTTTAAACTAACATTGTCACAGATGTAAAAATAATTGAGTACCAGAAGTCTTTGCTAGTTTTCCACTATTGTAAATTGACACTGGCCAGAATTACTTTGTTCTTCCTTGAAGGACAGCAATGAGCAGAAAGCCATGCCAAGCCTGACTCCAGACCTGTCCTTGGAGAAGTGCTGTCTCTGCTCCCCTTGGGGCCTCGCTCTGTCCCATTGCTTTTCTTTCTGCCCATGTTAACCCTGTCAATGTTAGCTTTTCTCACAGCATTAACCTGCCAAATTCGCAAAACCTGCCAAAACCCTCCCAATATGAGACAAGGAGCTTGAACCCAGTTCAATCCAGTTCAACCCACTTTCCATCACTCCAGAAAAGTAGCCTAAAATATCCCTTGGGTGAGCTGAATAAAGAAAGAACCTGCTTCTCTTGCTCTTTTTGGAAAAGAGAGATGAGTCCTGGTATGGCCACCTAAAATTGCAACCAAATACTTTTTGTGGGGTTAAATAATCATAAGATCATAGAATGTTTAGAGCTGGAAGAGACCTTAAAGATCATCTAGTTCCAATCCCCCTGCCATGGGCAGGGACACCTCCCACTACACTTATGTTAGAATTTTTGGGAGGAGGGGATTTTTCTAGTTTCAGTGAAAACCAAAAATATTTAACTTTTCTTCAGCTTGCTTTTTGTGTTGTGTTTTTTGGGTTGGTGAGGTCTACTTTAGACCTTAGATTGACTTGGGTGTGCTGTATATATGTAAAAATATTTAGGAATTCTTGGAAACTGTTTTTGACCTTCAACTGCAAAACCAGATAGACATGTTTCTCTCCTCTTACCCTTAAAACCACAACAATACCACTTTCCAGCATAAGTCTGTGCTTTAGGAAGCATGCAAGTTCTTTTCAGATAACAATTAAGTGAAACCAGTGAAAAGCTCCGTTGCACCTTGTGTGGAGGATAACATCACCATTGTTTGGGATAGAGCAAGGCCACAGCCTGAAGGAGTATGTGGATATTTGCAAAGCTATTACAGAACTGCAACAACATGAAGCCCATTCCTGACACAATGCAGCCTATAACGAGCTCCAGAGAAATGATGAAAACTCACTAATTCCAATTATAGATGTGCGTGGATATTGGTAGGATTAAGTACCTTGGCAAGGGTATAACAAGAAAATGGTAGTGCTGATATCCTTTGCATGCCTGTTTTTGCAATTTCTGCTCGTATTTCATAGAAACCTGTGCAACCCCTGTCTTACAGCCTGATCAGAGAATCAACAAAAGCTATAAAAGATTTCACTGACTGACCTCCCAAGGGCACAGATGAGCATTAGTTCTACTCGGGCAGGCACATATCACAGAATCAGAGCCCTAGTTTTCAAACCTCATTGATGGTTTAGCTTTGCTCTCTCCACTTACTGCTCTTGACCAGAATTGTAGTATTCATTTGTCATTACAATTCTAGCACCATATTCTTCTGATAAGAATTCAAACAATAGAGTATGTACCATGAAATTAATCTATCATTCTGGTAAAAAAATAAGAGCAATGGGAATTGATGTGGTACAGGCTTAATCCATTCTTCTTCGAGTCTCACTATGACTACAAGGTCCACTTGGGATTGTTATATGGGCTGGATTTTAGGTTGGATGAAGTTTATGAGAAGAGACTAATAAGTATCTATTGATTGTATCTAAGCAAAGACAATTACAGTACACTCATCCAATTCTTTTCAGTGCCCCATAGATTTTATGACAATATGTGTTAACTGATATAATCAGTTTTCTTAAATCAAGATAAGAATAGGTCCTTAGCAGAAAGTATGTATTCGCTGGATTTTGCTGTGAGAGGCTTGAATTTTTGAAAATACCTTGTATAAAATTCGCAAGATAGAAGGGACCATTAGAAGCAAACCCATGCACAAAAGAATCAATATTAACAGAAGGAAATCTGGTTCAAATTTTTGTCAGCTCCTAAATTGCCTGTCTTCATTCCTTTTTCTGTCCTGTTTCCTGTCAGATACTGTGAGCATCTACTCAATGGCAACATAAGTCACGAAGCAATTCTAGGATGCTCCAGGTGACTTGTCCTCAGTTCCTCAGCCCCATCCGGTCTGAAGATGCTTGTGTCGTCAACAGATTACGAGAATGTACAGATGCCTACAATTTACTGGGACTAAATAGTGGTGACTGCAAATGACAGTGGTAATGACAGATATCCTGGCAATCAGAGCTGAGGATGAGTCACATGCTGGTTTTTAAATGGAACAAAGAAGACCAATTGTACTTCAATTCTGCAGGTGTCGGAAATTGCACTGGGGTAAATCAGTGTAGAGGACTCATGTTTTGTTGTTTGTTGATACCTCTAGAAAGTAGAAGCTCAAGCGAAAATTTTGGTTGAACTGAAACAAGTCCTTTCAGATAGCTTTTGTTAAATAGAAAAGTAAAATCCAGAAACAAAAATATTTTGGATTCTACAATTATTTCCAGACGTTTCTCCCATGCTAAGTGCAAAAAAATCTGAAAATTAAGATAATTTCAAATAAGAACTTTTTGGCAATTGTTAGGAAAAAAGTGAATATTTTCTAATTATTTTATTAATGTTGGGATAGGAACTGGAAACTTGGAAAACTGTATGCATGAAATCGGCAGTTTTGCAAAAAAAAAAAAATTAGAAACGTGAATGGGAAACCTTTTGCACAGCTTCACATCTAGGACCTATGTGAAATATCAAGATTCCATGTTACTGAAATTACAAATACTCCTATTGGGGTGGTGATTTGAATTTAATGGTGAGGCCATGCCTCAAATATAATGTTTTTTATAAAATAACACTTTGACTCAAGGGAAGTTGTCTTCATTGTATGTGTATTTCTGCAGGCAGAAGTGATTGACTTCTGTTTCCATAAAGTCAAAGTACCCAAAATGTAGAGTGCTGCATACAGAAAACAGCTTTGTGAAGGTAACACTCTGAGGAGTCCGTGTCACAGAATCCATTTTGTCCCCTAATCCAGAAAGGACAAGACAAAGACAGCCTCAGCTCCAAAAAGTAATGGCTTGTGCTGTTCAGTTCTCAGATCCCTGATTCAGCTACTATTATATCAGCAAAAATAGCAGCTCTCATACACGTATTCTAAGTGCATGTTAGGAATTGGAGTTGAAACTATTTCAGGGTTATGTTTGTAATGCACAAGTGTCTGTCTAACCTATCCCATTATCTCTGGGATTGCAGAGGTATTACTGACACTTCAAAAACATATCATAAGAATATTCTACAAAACACTAAAGATGCTTGCTAAGTCTTGTAGGGCTCTGAAGAGCAAATTCTTCCCTCATCTGCGGCTGAAAAGGTGCTACTGTCTCATTGACAATCCAAATATCTTGCATAGAATTTTATGAAAAATGAAAAGTGTTATCAGCAATTGTAATTCACGTTTAAAAGAGACTCTCACTCAGATATCTCTATTTTACAAAGCAAGCCTCATTGCTGATCTCTGCATGTCATTGCATCCATTTTATGGAGTGCACTGATGCAGGGCAAAGCTGAACAGGGTGTAACAGCCATATAAGATCTCATTTGCTGTCTTGAGAGAAACTCTTGAAGACCTCGTGTGTGGTACCACTGATGTGTCTGTGATACCAAAGCCATGCTGGACACCCAGTGCTCAGGCAGTGCTGGATCCTGTTGCAGCTGTTATTAAAGAGATCCTCTGGAAACAAGAGCAGGGGAAAATCTCTATGACAACTGTCACGCTGCTAAATTCTGCCCTTGGGGAAGCACAGCACCTGCTGAAGGCAGGAGGACATTTTTTAAGGGACCGGCACTTCATATTGCTGTAAAAAGTTGAGCAGGTTGGCTCACTGAGTTCTGAAGAAGAATATCTTTAGAAAATTCCCAATAAATGTTTAGTCATTTCATCCTGGATAGCATTTAATTAGCAATCTAATTAACTTCTCTGTATTTTTTGTTAATACATCCAGCTGCGTCTCCCCCATCTTGTTTTTAAATCTCATTGGTATTTTGGGGCTTTCTAGATGTCCCTAGGCCTGCCAGGGTACAGCCTAATTCTCACCTTGATTTTAAAGAGGATTATGCGTGTGCACACAGCCTTTTAAATGCCCATTATTTCAGAACCTGCTTTAAAACTTTCTAATGTTTTTATTACAGTTTTTATATTCTAGAGGAAAAAGTAACAAGGAAGAAAGGGAAAATATTTCTTACCTTTCTTTTTGTAGTGAATCTACTTAAGACATTTAAGAAAATATTTTCCCTCTACTTTAGCCAGCAGATATTAATAAAAAAAAAATAAGAAAGAGAGAAGAAAAATATAGTCAGTAGATATTAATAAAAAAAAATAAGAAAGAGAGAAGAAAAATATTCACACGGGGAAGTAAATGGAAAATGTAGGTCAATAAAAATGGCTGCATCTCTCTGAACGCAATGAGACACACACATTCCTCCTCATACATCTTCTCAAACCAAAACCTGAGTTGAACTTCTGGAATCTGAAGTCAATTTCCCACTACCCTCATCTCACTCTTCTGGCTTACAGGCCAAGTCAGGGAGAGAAACAGAAGGCTTTCTGAACACAACGAGACACACACATTCCTCTTCATACATCTTCTCAAACCGAAACCTGGGTTGAACTTCTGGAATCTGAAGTTAATTTCCCACTACCCTCATCTCACTCTTCTGGCTTACAGGCCAAGTCAGGGAGAGAAACAGAAGGATATCAGAAGAAATATAAGCCTGGACGATTCTCAAGAGCCACAATGGACTTGTCACAACCAGTAAAGAGCGGTACATGGTTAAAAGAGAACCAGAGTCCCAAAAGCAGTAGCTCTGAGTAAACTCCTCCCAGAACTGAGCCCACGCTCCTACAGTGTTATTTGGAATAAGTAATTTTCATTACTCTGTGCAAAATTACTTACTTATCAGATTCTCAGATCCCATAATCCTGCAGATTATACAGATGTCCACAGCAGCTTCACAAAGAAGACAGAGCATGTTGGTGGTGTTGTCTTCCTCTCTATATAAATGACTTGTACACAATTATTCATTTATAACAAAGAAAAGAAAAAACTCTTTCTTTCAGTCACCTCCATGCCATTCTGGGAGATAAAGCTATTTTCATGCTCTGCTTATTCTCCTCTGAGATGTGCATGGATCTGATAACTAGGATGCCGCAGACATCACTGTGGCTCAGTCAGGGAGCATTCTGCACTACTGGGTTTCTTGCTTCTGTAGAAGATGTTGGGGCTTGCTTAGTCCACTTTATGTATTCAGGACATTGGCTTCTACTACTCTTATGACAGAATTCACCTAGTCAAAGACACAAGCTTGCTCAACTTTTTCAAAGTAACCAGCAACTCTCAGAAAAACATGGAAAGGCAGAAATTCTGCAATTAAACACTTTTCACTGAACTCCAGAGGTGTTTCAATGGATTTAACACATTGGTATTTAAATGGATTTAATGATTGGCATTTAAAATCAGGCTGTGAATGCCCTCTCCCACTTTCATGTCTTTGTACATTATAAAGATAAAGGATAAAATTCAAAAATATCTGTTATTTACTTACATATCAGACAGAACAAATACCTACCTGAGAGCTTCACGCCTCTTCTACCAGTTTCTCTTCCACACTCTGAAGGCTTTGTCCATAATAAATGCAAATTATTTTGAGAATTTCCATGTTGACAAGGGATTCTGCATCGTTCAGTGCTTAATGACAGACAGCAAACGTCCTAAAATAGCAAGTGCCATTGGCCAGCAGGAGTCCAATAAGTATGATATCCTTGTCATTAATCAGACAATCACTGAAGGAGGTGATCTTTGCTATGTTAGCAAGGGGAACTGTTTTGTTCTGTTCTCCTCCTACTCATTTTATCCCCAACAACAGTCCATTCTCTGTCACTGGGGAGTATGCAGTTCAGTAGAGACTTCCCAATAACTGGAGTTTAATTAATTGGGATTAAATACTAAAGTAACTTGCAACTGTAAACGTGTTAGACTGAATCTAGAAAGGAAATAAAACCTGGAATTAATCTCAAAGTCGGTGTTGCTGCCATTCGGGGACTATATTTATTCAATGTTTGATTTAAAAAAAAAAAAAAAAGAGCATGAGGACATGGGACTGGTAATTAATCCAGGGTATTGGGGTATTGGGAATTTAAGGTTATCAGTGAACAAAATTATGTGTGTTGGTCTATCCTATTTGAACAAACTAGGAACTGTCTTTTGGTGCTATCGAAAGAGAGAGATTGGGACTCCAAGTGATGCAGCAGTTTTCTGATGGAGTAATTTATGGGAAAAGATTAACAGGTCTCAGCTTTACTCCAAAAAGTTTTAGTAAGACCCAGCCACTGGGGTGATCCAAAGGGATGAAAATTTGTTTACTTGCTTTTCAAGGCTTTAGGAACCTGAGCCAAAGCTCTGAAATGCATAGGGACATGACATATTGGCTTTAGTAGCTTCTGATCTGCCCTTTTGTGCCAACGCTTAAAAATACATCACAGAATGACCAATCCTATATCAACATTTCTGGCAATACCATTATGTAGAAATAAGGTCTGGGCACTGCTGTATTTTCTGCTTCCAGACAGAAGGGAGGCAAATGTTGCTCAATAGTTAATGACACCGTTGATCTAAAAGCAGGTCTGCAGGTCTCATCGCAATTCAGGTGCCCTTCATCTTTTTGACACAGTCTTTGTGCTCATGGATATTAGTGTGTCCCATGAGCTATTTGCAAACCACACAATGATAAGCAGTACTGAGAGGAAAGAATGGAGTCAGCATCATCGGGTCTGCTTTGTAACGAGCTGGAAGACATTTTGAATGTAAATCATGTTCTTAAATTTGCAAACTACATGAAAAAGCAGGGGGGGCAGAAGGAAGAAACTAGACCAGGCAGATCAAGATCAAATTTCCCAGCATTTGAAGTCTTTGCTCAAACCATTGGATTGTATATACAGACTAATTAAGTTGTCTGAAAAGGAGACACCAAATGCTATATGGCAGCAAAATCTGGCAGTAGTGTACTTCTCTCCTTGTTAATTCTTGGAGCTTGAAGAATCTGGTTTCTGTTTCAATGCTTTCAAAGATAGTTTTTTATTTGCCATATTTCACTGATAATTATTTCATGCAGCAACTTTTATACAAGTGGTTGCTGTATGATTATGCTCCAGATGTCTATTAAAGTTGATGAATGTATTTCGGTATTAACATTCTGTGGTATGTAAAACAGTTGCAAAAGGACAGATGGCCCCTTGTAATTACTATTTCTGTTGATTATTTATATTTCTATGTTGTCTAGAACTCCAAAAGATGAGAAGATTGCTACGTGAGGTGCTGTTTATTCCCAATGAAAAAGACTGACCAAGGCAAGAACAATTTGATAGGTAAGAGGGAGAGAAAAGAAGATGTGTTTCCTACAGTTGTACATATAAGATGCTGAGGAGTAAAAATGAGAAGACCGTGGCTACTTTTCTACTAGCAAACAAAGCAATACCAAGGGTTTTTTCCTGGTTCTGAGATAAAATGCCTGTCCTTTTTGTGTCCCAACTCTTAAGCACCCTTAACATCCAGAAAAAGATGTCTGAATTAAAGTGTCTGCCCCATTCTGACTTTCAAATTGTGCCCAGAAATTGCCTGGGAGATTGCTAGCTGGCTCAGTCTAAAAACAGTTTCAATGACTAGTCTAATGATCAAAAGTAGAGAAGGTTGAATTGTAGTACCCCAGTGTTGTCTAATTTATGCATATAGACATAGCACCATTTTAACACAGGATCTAATTGACACCACATTAATACCTGTCAACTGACAATGTAACTGCTCATTTACATGTACTTAGTCTAGGGGAAATATCCTAAAAATACTTATCCCACTATCTACAGGAGTTAAGTCAGGTCCTTGATGCTTTGCATTGCCACAGGAGCTAATGACACCAGACCCCCAACTAAATAATCTACTAGGATTTCTATGACTGGATTCATTTGTTTTCAGTTAGAAAATAAATTAGAGGTCTATGCATTCAGGATCAGGATCTCAGAGCAGTTCTGTAAATATAGAGCAGTATCATATTTGAATTTAACTTTTCTTTATGTCAAATCAGAACACTAGAGTTTTTTCATTTCCTATTGTTATCTCTATTGGAATGGTGTAAGACCATAAGATAAAGGCACCCCACTGAGTTATTGTGTAACCTTAAGAAAATGGTTTGTCCTTATCTGGACAGAAGAGGGCTGATAACAAAAGCCCTTCCCAGGAAACATTCAGGCACATTCCTAAATATATCTTTAGGATGAATATTGGCAATCCATAAAGTTAACCACCTCTATGAATTATTTACAGTTTCTAAGCTCTAAGGAATGGGTGTGTAATTCTCTCCACCACCTTAAAAGCTCTGCCTGTGATACAAATTATGACCTAATTATAAATTCAGTATAAAACTCCAGTGAAAACAAGTCTGTTTTGCCACCATGAGTGCAGCTAAGAGCAGCCACATGCAATAGCAGTGTTGCTGCTGGTAGCGGGTCTCCTGTTAAGACACCATCACTTGATCATGCTTGATGTCATGGTGTTCCCATTGTATCTGTCCCCCTACCACTTCTCTGGACCTGCACAAAAATCATGCAAGCAGCAACCAAATATTCAACTAACAGGAGCCAAAGATTTTATTTTAGCAAACTGTATGTGGCCCTGTGGCTTCTTTCCTATCTTTTTGTTATTTGTTGCCACTGAATTAAGACATTAAAGGTTGTCTTTTGGAAGGGAACATCCAAATACTGCAATTTTTAAAGAGAGAATGAAGCAGTATCAGCCATATCACACTGTTGCCTGTGGAAACTCCTTTTAAGTGAACTCCATTACAGATGCCAAGGGGCACTCTCTTATCTGTCTTGCCTCTTAACTCTTTTCCTCTCCTTCCTCAGTGCTCTGTCACTTCTGTCTCATGGCACATTTCTTAGATTTCTTCTAGAAGCATTGTCTGTCGTGGTAGAGAAATGCAGTCAGTGTTTCCCTTACGATTAATTAATCCGAAATGCTTACACAATTCCTTCCATTAACAGTTTAGCACAAGTGCCTATTTTCCTTTGGATCAAAGACCCTCCTTAAATACATTCCCATACTTAATACACTGTTGCATTTTCTTTTGGTTTTGTCATGCAATTCTTTGTTGGACAATGAAGACAACGGATCTGTAAAAGTTGCTGCCTTCATTTCAATCTCTTAGACTGGCTCTCTTTACACAGATTAACATTTTAAATGTATGTTTACGTGTGGTATGTACACACAGACAGACATAAACATGCATTCCTAAAACATGAGTGAAAAAATTGCCTGTACGCAGAAGGTTTAGAAATACCAGGACCAAATCAATAGTTCTTTTAAATGACTGCTTTGCTTTTAAATTGTGACTCCCGTGGCACCTTTACTCACTTTATAATTGGCTGGCCAGTGAGTGAAGTGTGAGTTGAGATGTCCCATTTGCCAGACTGCAGGTTGTGGACATGGAGAGCAGAGGGCACAGACAATCACTCGTGAGTTGTGTGATAAAGGACGTAAAACCAGAGCAAGCTCTGTCTCTGCACTGTCCCAGTTACTTCTAGACACTTTCAGGTTTTAAATCCAAGAACAGCGTTATGAAAAATGCGTAAATAGGTGTAACTTAGTTCTTTCTTAGATCTAACCTAGTGAAAAAAGTAAGCAATTCTTTCAGATTTCAGTGGGTTTTTTTAAGACCAACACCCCTAATGGCTTGACTGTTTTTTAGGATTAGCCTTTCTGGCTATATAACCCAAGAGCCTGGAAACTCCCTGACACCATGAGGAGGTTTAGGGTCCCCCAGTGAAAAAGGTTTGTGAACTGAAGTAGGATGGCAACTCAGCATCATGCACAAGGCAACCTCATTGCTCAGACACACCAGAGGTACAATAGTAACAGAAGGAGTCAAGTCACCTTGGGAAATGCCACACGAATGGCTGCAAGAATATCAAGACAGCATTGGGCCATGGTCCATTTCCTTCACAGTGTTACATTAAAGGCTATCTTCTGTATATAATTAATTTCTTAATTAGATGGAAGATAATAAAAACATATCCTTGCCCCATTATGGAAATCAAGCCTCTCTCAGATACACCAGTCTCAGCAATCAAACACCAAAGCCCTGGTCATCACCTGCATGTGAATTTCAGAAAGGCCAGGTCCATCTCTATGAAGGATGAATCTGTTTGTAGTCAATAAGCACGCAGAGTTCACCCACCTCTGTGTGGGGCAGTAAACATTGTGCCCACTTTTCACAGCCAGCATTGGACCATCAAACAAACAAGTTTGCCCACTTTTTTCTTTACCACCACAACAGTAAATTATATTTTCCCATTAACCACAGGGGTTGTTTACCTCAGCTGGAAGTATCTAGCTAGAATGTTACACAACACTGATATAAATGTATTACCTCAGAAATTAGTGCAAATAGAATTCTGTGCAATGTTTAGACAAGGCAATGGAAGAGAAGGGCAGTTAAATAAGATGCTTAAGCCATTAAATGTTTACATTATAAATATTTAGCTTTGGAAACTAGACACACTGCTATTCCCTGAATGTCACCAGCTATTAATTGCATAATCTGTGATTGTAAACACACTTCTCTTGTTTTTAAAGCATTTTGGGCTTTAAAGGCTGAGAACAGTTGAAAAGCAGTCAAAATTTATTACCAAATAGCTTGTTCACCAGACAGATTTCCTTAATAGCTTTTTCCTTGGAAGGGTTTGAAATTGCACCATTTCATATCTCAAAGCAACCATCTCAGAGATGAATTGGAAACATTGAAGATGAAGGAGGCTCCAGTAAGCCTTCAGAAACTCATAGAAGGGTGATCTTGCTGTAAAAATTTGCCACGTACCCACATATGAGCATAAGAATACCTATTCCAAGCAAGAATAAACATCAATTTTTAGAAGTGTCCTGCCACTAGCAGTGACTGCAAGCAAGTGTACGCTATGTAAGAGTATAAGAAAAAGTAAAGTAAATGTTAATTTCCTCACGTGTTCTGCCTGCCACCAGCAAGGGCTCTCCGATAGTAATTCTGTTCAGTTACACTGGCATCAATACAAGCATCTTTTACTTAAATAAATTTACAATATTAGCGCACTAGTCAGGCTGAGTTTTTTATTCCATTTTATAGTCTTTCCCTCCCTCAGTCTTTCTCTTCATTATAGGACCACTGGCCTCCAGCTACACTAGGCTGAATGATGTCTCTCAAATCACAAGAGTCCCATCACAGAGGCTTAGACCATGTAATAATGGATGCAGAGCAAGCAACTAGGTCATATGAAGTGCACACCTATATGCAACAGTGCACTTTGTGGATGTCCTAGCAGGCATTGTACAGCATGTAGTGGATGGCCCTTCAAACTTTCTAATATCAGTACTCTGCCATGGCATTCTCCTGGCTGCAAGCCAAAGCTGGTGGTAGGCTGCTTTGCAGTCCCAGCATGATTAAGGTCATAGAATCATGGAATCATAAAATCATAGAATCGTTTATGTTGGAAAAGACCTTTGAGATGATCAAGTCCACCCATTAACTTAACACTGCCAAGTCCATCACTAAACCATGTCCCTCAGCACCACATCTACCCATATCTTAAATACCTCCAGAAATGGTGACTCATTAACTTCCATGGGCAGCCTGTTCCAATGTTTGATAACCATTTGGGTGAAGAAATCCATCCTAAACCTCTCCTGGCGCAACTTGGCGCAACATTTCCTCTTGTTCTATTGCTTGTTACTTGGGAGAAGAAACTGACCCCCAGGTGGCTACAACAACTTTCAGGTAGTTGTAGAGAGTGACAAGGTCTCCCCTCAGACTTCTTTTCTCCAGGCTGAACAATCCCAGCTCCCTCAGCTGCTCCTCATAAAAACTTGTGCTCCAGACCCCTCACCAGTTTTGTTGCTCTTCTTTGGATGCAGTGACCACAAGCAGCTGCAACAGGGAATCAAACACCAGGAGGGAAGTAACCACTTTGTGATATAGGTATGAGGCACAAGTACAGTAATGGGGTGGGTGCAAAATAATGAGGAGAAGAGCTTGAAGTTAGAGCCAAATCCTCAATCTCATCCTCACCATAAGTTTGGCAGGTCTGTAGAGGGGAGAAAGTCGGGTGTCAGACTTATGCATCTCCTCTCTAGTAGAGGGATCCCCATGTCCCTTCACTTGTATCCTTAGACAGTTCACTTTCCTAATTTCCAGGACTTCCAGAGGGTAATTAAACCTTTAAATGACCTCTCAGCTGCAAAAGAAGCATGTAGCGTACAAATTAATCAATCCCATCTCAGCTGTGTAATTCTGTACAGAGCAGTCAAGTCCATGACAGCTACATAAGCTGACAGCATCAGCAAAAACCTGACTCTTCCCTCTTCTAGCCTCAAACTGGTGCTTTCTCAACTGTGTCTCTTCCCCTCCCTAAAACAACTCCCCTTTTAATTAATATTTTACTGGTAACTGATTTCTTTGTAGAGGTGACAATGCATGTGTGTATGTTTGCATGTGTGCTTATCAGAGAAGTGCAATGTCAGTGGAGCAGCAATATGCTTTGTTGAGAGCTGGCTAAGTAAACAAGCTGTATTTAGCAAAAAAACAGACTTTCACATTTGCAAACACTTCTGATCATTCTTTTTGAACCTCCCCCTCCTTCCCCTTTATTCGTTAAAAAAAATTCAGCTTCTAATCAAAAGGTTTTTTTGAAAACAAAACCAACAAGTTAATTTCCAAAGCCTCTAAAACGTTCTCTTTTGATGTTTTGAAGATTTTTCTCCCACTTAATTTTTGAAACAAAGTTTCATCAAAATCAGTGTGGTTTTGTGGAAAATATTAGAAGCATTAACTAAAGTTTCTGGAAAATATCTATGAGTAAGTAAAATCACATTAAGCATCTTGGAAGAGATAACTGACTACAAAAATGTGTGTGCAGCATTCCCATAAAAAACAAATCTGTTGCTGCCTGCTGTTAAGATCTGGTGGACAGCCTTGCAGATATTGATGGTTCCTGCAGTTTTCTTTCCTCTGTAGTGTGCTGCACAGCTCTTTACTTAGTGCTAAATTTGCCTATAATGATCATGCTAGCATATAATTACTATTCATGTGCACACTCTATGCTTTGTCATCATTCCTAAGTATTGAATAACATCTCTTAGGATAAGGAATAAAGTAGAAGGAAGGAAAATATGCTGTCTTTTGGAGGTATGCATGAATTCACATGAATTTTGCTTTGGGCTGCCAGAAAATCTGGAAGTTGACCCTTATTCCTACCCTCTCTCTATATACTGAATCGATTTCTCACAAGTCTTGTCCTCAAGTTTTTCATCTCCATTTTTTGAAATCGTTAGAATGATTTTGGCATTGCTTCCAGGACAAGGTCAATAAAACTTCAAGGTCCTAATCTGAGAACTTGGTTGGGGCTGTGAAAGCTGTCTGTGATTAGCGTATGTGCAGTGTTTCTATGCAATGTTAAAAGAACATCACATCAGCCAGCTGAAATCTCATATTTCCATACAGAAGGGCACCAGAACCACTGGAAACTGCGACTCCTACTAAAGGTATGAGAACTGTTTCTTTTCTGAAATCCAAGCTAAAAATATGCTAACTGCTGCCCCACATTCAAAGGGAATATGCATTTGTGCTTTACTGAGGCTGAAATACATCCCTCAGATGGTTATAAAATATTCTAGGTACTGAATGTTTACATGTCATTAGATAAGCATTTTGAAATTTCATAATCTTTGATCTTGTTTAAAATATTAAGAAATTCCTGTTTTAAAAAATTACTTGAAAAATGAGGCTACAGAATCCACTATGAAATGAAATTTCTGTGGTTTTTTTTTTCTTTTTTTGCTGAGCTTCATGAAAAAGAACAATTTTTCAAATTCTTACATGGGAACATTCTGCATTCAACAAGCTGGGGTCATCTTCCTGTTTCTTTATCCATCCAGCAGGCATCCAGTCTGGGCTAATTTTCCAGATTCCCAGCACAGCCAGTAAAGAAAGGCTGGTGGGTGCAAACACCACGACATTCCTCCCCAGTGGTATCTCTGACAGGGAGGTTAAATTATCCTCTGGTGTTGCCTGCAGAGGGAAGAAGATGGCCAGCTTGGAGTACACAGCTAACTTTTAGACATACAAAATTCAGTGGGATGAGTGTCACTCAAAGAATCCAAATGAATTGGAATACCTCTATGAGTAAAAATTAACCTGGACAAAGAGCAGCAGTATTAGATCCACACTGTCTATATTTTTCCTATCAAAACAAAACAAAAAAAGTCTGAGCTGTCCTGAAGTTTGTGGGATCAGAGAGAAAACAGTGTGGTACATAATAAAGGACTGACTTCTTCCCACATGCTAGAACGGATTCTGATACAAAGAGGCTGCAGGAGAGAGGAGAAATATCAGACACCAAAAAGATTCTCATTTTCTCATGTGAGGAGAAAAGAAAGAGAAAAGAAATCAGTCAGGATAAAATCTAACAGATCTCAGAGATTTCAGTTTTATAGCAAGAGGAGGACAAGTCTATCTTTTCATCTCCTGAAGGGATTTTGTTTATTTGTTTGTTTCTTTTTAGTAAAAACTGGCTAATCTTTTTCAATCTGACATCAGATTTGCTCTCTGATTAAATTGTTTTTTTGGAATTTCTTATCATTGGGGAACTGGGAAACTATCATGCAAATGTAGCATATATTAGAAATGTCAGAATACCATCTGCAAGCAGAGAAGAACAGTATAGTAACTGAAAAATATATGTTGGTTTTTTTTTAAATTAGTATGACAATACTCTGATTTTTAAAATTCAAAATAAGCATGTGTCAGAGATAAAGGAAATGCTGCACCTTATAAATTAATGCTTTGTACAATCAGCAATTTTACAAAGATTCTTATGGTATTTTTTTCATCTTAAGTTTGACGTCAACATCAAAACAAATACCCCAAATTCCCATCAAAAATGCATGAAGCAGTTTGTTACCCAGTCCTCCTAAATTTAACATCTGTCTGTTGTTTGAAAATCAGAATGGTAATTGGATTGTTGTTCTGCACATCTGATGTATTCTGATAATTTGGGGCATTGGAATATAAACTGCATCTTCACTGTTAACCAAATCTTCAGACCGTTGATGTCCAAGAGAGGCTTCAGGAGTGGTTAAATCCAGTGATTTGTAAGATTCCTTAATCTGAGTTCTTCCTTACCGGGCAGCTAGAGAAAAGAATTCAGCTTTATGTCTACAGTTGTGTCATCTTCAGCCTGTGGTAGCCCCAGTCCCTGAAAAATTAATAGTGGACAGCAAAATAGTTAATTTCGTGATATTAGGCAATTCTGTCCATCCACAGAAAACAGTAGATCAATTTCAGATTTCAAGACTGAAAATTAGCTTTATTTCAAGCTACTGTGAAGGATGGACAAGTACTGAAACAGTCAGTGAAGGGAAATAAAAACAGTCTTACAAGGTATTAAAAATATTTTGTTTGAGTTTGACTTTCATGTAACACAAGTGAAAAATCTGAATTAGTAATTTTGAAATTAAGCAATAAACATTTTGTCATTCTGAAAATACCTGCCTATACCATGATGATTTTATGTTGCCATGCCTTTTTTACTGAGAGAAATCCAAAAGAAATCAGACTAATTCCATGATTTTTATTTGTCTCGATGCCATTCAGTTCCCCTGAGGTTTCCTTAAGTCCTTTTGTACTGCCAACTCTCTTCAAAGGAGGAGAAATTCAGGACTGGAGAGTTTCTGGAAACAGACTTTATCAACTGATCCATATCATTGTCACTGTGTACAGCACAGTGTTATTTAAGAAAACAACAGGCTAAATCAAAACTGTAGCATTTGGGCAGTATCATCTGTTTATGAGTCATCTGAAGTCTGTCTAAAAAGCCCATCTAATACCACTGCTGCAGAATATCAGAAAAATCCACATTTTAAATAAAACCAGCTAAGACAGACGCATACACATATAACAATGGGGACTACAATCCTCAAATCGATGCTAGTTTCGTCTTCCTCTTTATGGAAGAAAAATACTGTTTATAGTGCTGTTTGCCCTACTGAAAATCCCAACACACACAAGAGCTGTATCTTTATTGGTCTTTGCTGGTGCAGCCGTCTGTTGGATTCTTTTTTGTCCTTATCAGTGTAAACGGCAAAGATCATTGCAAAGTACAACAGAAAAATAAAATATTATTATAGAGCACATGGGACAGTGTAAGTCTCATATTGGTTGGTACTCCTGAAATATGCAGTTTAACTCACTTGCAGGCCAGTTTAGTGTTTGTCTGTTGTGCCCTTGACCTAACCCTTCATTTTTATAAAAAAATCTTAAAACTGTCCAAAGATGTTACGTATTGGGAGGGGTTATATACTGGGACTTGCATCTTTTTTTTTTCCAACAGTATTTTTTTCACTTTAAATTGTGATCCAAAAAAATAAAGCTAACACATTCAAGAGCATCCACTGCAAATATAATTTTGCAGTTTTATCTAACTCACATGAAAACTCATTTTTGCAAAACAATGTGCTGCTTAAAGATTCCAGTAGCCCTGCCTGTATATTTTGTACTGAAAAAAAACCCCTACACTTGCTATTAAGTTTATTAATTACTGCTACATATGTAGCAATTAAAATATTTAATTTACTTTTATATTATTCCACTTTCAGAATATTATTTATAATTAAGTGAGATTGAGTTGGCTGTCATTTTACTGTTATATAACACAATAAGACCTAACATCTCATTAATATTAAGAAGTATATTTAATTCATATTGGAGTTGCCATCAGAGAAACAGAAGACTGCTCGCTTTCCAAATTATCTTGGACCCAAATTGGGTTAAAAAATACAAATTGTGAAACTTTTTAAGGAATGAATGATTAAAAACAACATAACAATATTAATACTTTGATGAAAATGGATGGTTTGCCAAGCCCAAATATATACTACTACTATATATTATAATACAAATATATATTACTATCCCTGGGCTGATGTTTATTCCAGATTTATTTACCTGGGTGTAACTTCTTATTGAGATTTGGGAGGAATAAGGCTGCATGGAATAGATCCACATTTCTTTCAGAAGTATTTCAGTTTGCTTTACACTACTGCCGCATATTTTTATTAAGAAATAGTTCCATATTTTTAACTTATAAAGGCTTTTGAAGGAAAGTTTATATGTGTGCACCGCACCTGACTTTGGATTTGATGCTCCACAAGCTTAAGTGCTGGATCTGAACAACATTTCTGCTGTCAGTCACTGTGGTCTAACGCTGTCAGATCATGAGACATCTCCCCCCCCTCCCCACCGCCCCCGTCAACATTCACGCTGCATAAACAGCCCACAATTAGCAAAATGAAAGGCTGTTATTGCCGGGAGAAGAATGCAGCCCTACCCCAGAGTGTGCAAAATGAGGGGTTGCAATCACCAGCCTCGGATGAGCGTCCCTGAACAGCCCCTTTTGACGGAAGTTCGGGTCTGAGTTTCAGAGCCCTATTCAGTGCAGTCATACACATAATTGATGCCTTTTCATCCCCCTTTGTTCAAATCTCCAGTCAGCTTAATTAAGATCTTGTGAGGGGGTAATGAAGTAAACATTTCAACGAATATCTGCATTACTTTGATGGCAGATGCCTGCAATTAAAATACTGTAGCTGCATTACAGCACATATATTCCACGTTGCTTTCAGAGCTGTTCAGACCTTTCCCTTATGAGGAGAGACTGAGAGAGCTGGGACTCTTTAGTCTGGAGAAGAGAAGGCTGAGGGGAGACCTTATCAATGCCTACAAGTATCTCAAGGGAGGGTTGAAGGAGGAGGGAGCCAGACTCTTTTCAGTGGTTCCCAGTGAGAGGACGAGGGGCAACGGGCACAAGTTGGAACATAAGAGGTTCCACTCAAATATGAGGAGAAACTTCTTCACGGTGAGGGTGACAGAGCCCTGGAACAGGCTGCCCAGGGAGGGTGTGGAGTCCCCTTCTTTGGAGATTTTCAAAACCCGCCTGGATGCAGTCCTGAGTAACATGCTCTAGCTCTAGGCAATCCTGCTTCAGCAGGGGAGTTGGACTAGATGATCTCTATGGTCCCTTCCAACTCTAGAAATTCAGTGAAAATTCAGTGAAAATGAGTGTTTGTGGGTTTTGCCTGGATGGTATGATACCAGCCTGAGCCTTGAAACTTCACAAAGACTGAGGGAAGTCAAACGGGACGTGGACTAGACCCATGTAGAACTTGGGTTCACCTCTCCTTTTCTTCCTGTGGAAAGAACTTTGA
Source organism: Calidris pugnax (assembly GCF_001431845.1). Taxonomy (NCBI): domain Eukaryota; kingdom Metazoa; phylum Chordata; class Aves; order Charadriiformes; family Scolopacidae; genus Calidris; species Calidris pugnax. The sequence goes on from NW_015091112.1 coordinate 2,027,696, forward strand.
GTGTGGCGATATATATTAGAAAAAAATGGGTAAAGCCACCTGAGTGTTAATTTAGTCAGGGTCAGATTTTAGAAAGATAGGGGGTAAAGGATGAGAAAAAAAGAAGAGGGACTAAATGGAAGAAGGGACAAGTAACTCAGCTCCTTTGGTAACATTACCAAAACAGTCACTGTCATGTTTTGAGAGCTCTGAGTTTAGTACTATATACACATCAGACCACACCTTTGAGTTTGGGACCAGAGGATGGGACAAGATACCCTCTGTGGCATGGAACATCCTAATTTTCATTAAAAGGCTCTAGACTGCTATAATGAAAAGTTCTTGAACTGAACTCTTTATCTCAAACTGCCTGCCCTCATAGTCAAGTAGACACTTCCAGTCTTGCAATTTCTCTGACTTACGTTGGCCATTTGCTTTAGGGGAGAGCTAACAGTTCCCATGCAGTAACTATGCGACACCTGGGGTAGAAGTATGTGCCATGAAAGTAACCATCACCGTGTGCCAGAGAGCAGCAGCCAGCCAGCTCCTTGTCTTCTGCTGTTAAAAGGTAAACCACCATCCAGAGCTGGAAAGCTTCCTGGGCAGGTTTTATTGCACTGACAGACCTATGAAGGGCACCTGAGCTCTTGGAAGCTGAAATGACACAGTCCAGAAGCAGAGGAGCTGGTAGTAAATAAGAAGCTGTCAGAGTAATCCGACAGACAAACTATGTGGAGCATAGAAAGATAGGGGAAGAAATCAAAGCAAGTTTACTTATAGGTATTATTGCCAAGAAGAAAGAAGCAGCCCACGTAAAGGTGGGACAAGAAATTTTAAAGAAGTGGCTTTGACATTAAATTTCTTGCACAGAAGTGACCCTTAATTTATGGGGCTTTTTATTGGTTTACCCAAACAGAACACCCAAGGAAAAAAAGAAAGCAAGGAAAAAAGCCTGTCTTTCCTCATACAAACCCAGCAGATCTCTGTTTTTGGGGGATCAGTAATAGAAAACTTATTCGAGAAAAACATCATCACTGCTACCCTGCAGATCTACCACAGGAGATCCAACAGAGAGGCATACCTTGGTACTTATATTTTGCTCTCATTAGAGAAAAACATTTGTGATACATCTTCATTTGTATCCCAGATGATGGAAATGGAAAGGGGGAGGGATAGAAAAGAGCAAAGAAAATAAACAGAATCTCTTTCTTCCTTCACTTCCTTCTTACCCACCACCCAATTAGTACTCATACTGTGTTGCCCTTGTATCACTGTCTGTGATTTCCAGTACAGTGGTAAGTCCTTCATTACCTCTAGCTGCCAAAGCTTCTTAATGAGGGAATTACCATTCACAACTGTTACAGCAAACACAGAAAACACAATCTAGCAAATCCTCCTGTCGTCTGGTTACTGACAATGATCTAACCTCTGCAAGGCAATTCCAAGCATCCATTCACCTCCATAGTCTGTTTTCTTGCAAGAGGAACCAGTTTGCTGCAGCCCAAGCTGGAGAGGACATCGGTATCGAGAAGCAGACTGCAGCCAGTTGGGATCTCCCTCGCCCCATGCTGCTTCCCTGCAGTACTCTCAGATGTCTGGATGAAAGCTCTCTGGGAAACATTTCACATTATTACTACTAAAAGGAATGGATTACAGAAAACAGAGATTCAAGAGACCTATTAAGGGCTCCAAGGTACTGCACATTGCTCTCAGGAGGCTATTTTATAGTGCTTTGTCCACTGTAGTTCTCATTTTGCCAAAGGGATGTATGGGATCCAGAGAGAGATGTTCCTGAAAGAGAGCTATAACCATCTACAGTAATGTAGGACCTCAGCAGTCAACAAAAGGAAAGAAGATTGCCTTTTTTATTCTGCTACCACATTACCCAAAACAAGGCAACCCCACTGCCGCTGACATACGTAGGCATTACTTTGTATTGCTAGGAAAGCTAGAAAAACTACTTGGAAAAGTGGATGTGTCAGAACAAGAGCCTGGATAAAGTGAAAATAAGTGTGTGCTGGAAGAATTAGAACAAAGTAATGGAATAAGGCTTTGATGTAATTAAAAATCAACCCCACTTCACACCAAAGAGTGTAATGAGTGAACAAAATTAACTCCAGAACACTGAACTACTCTGCAACCTGCACGTGATATGTGTAACAAAGGTCAGTATGTGACAGATTTTGCTGTTGGAATAAATATATGTTAAACAGTTATTGTGCTATGGAATGTGGCACTTACACCAGAGGTGTATCAGTGTTTCCAGGTATTCATTTCACAGGTGGTTTTACAGGTTGGCATATTCTGTACCATAAAGTTTTCAAAATGAAAAAATACATCAGCAGAGAAAGCCTGTTGGTTTTTACTTTTTTACTTTTCACTATCACTATTTAAAATTGCTTTTCCATGAACGTGCCAAATTATGTCTGTACTTTAAAAAATCACATATCAACAGTGAGTGACAGTTTTATTCCTTTTCAGCATAATATGCCTCCTCATTTCAACTCTTAGAAAGACTAAATAACAACACATAAAGACATCATTTCAAAACAAAAACTCTTACTGAATTTTGAGGCTCTTCAAGCTTGACTTTTAAAACTGGGACTTTTCAGAATATTTGCTTTATGCCACTCTTTTGTGTCAGAAATTAATGGCTAACAATACATTTCACAGAAATACAGTCCAAGAATTTCCATTGTACCATGTTTTATAATTGCTTAAGTTTTCAAGCATTATTCAGATTTGTTTCTGGTGACTAATGAACGCCCTGATATATGTCAATCAATTGCATATGTTATCTGAACTATTTAAAGTATTAGAAGCATCTGCATCTGAGAAAGATGGGGATAAAATCTAGTGACAGTTTGAACCTGCACAAACCTCTTGCCCAATCACCACATTCAGAGAGTAAATAATTTCTCTCAAAAGATTCCAGTCTTATATAAAGTCATTCTAAAGGTGTTGCTTTCAACTACATGCCCCAGTAAGGTATCCTTGTATTTACTCATCCTTATTACACAAGGTGCAGGAGTAGATTATCCAAAGGTCAACTTTCTTTATCTTCATTTGCAGGCCATGGTTCCTGTTAAGCTATTGTCCATAAATTTAAAAACCTCACTGCGGCCCCACATCCCTACATAAAAATAGCTGCACATAGAGATTAATTCACCTCTTAACTTCATTTTTAAGTAAAGTGAATTAGATAAGCTCCATGGAGCTTAAACTGTAAGATCGGTTTCCAACACTTTGTTCCTCCCCTGAATTCTCATTAATATTATTACCACATCTTAATATAGGTATCCCACGACTAGAAATGGCTTATAACAGTCTTATCAAAGCCCTATCCATGGGAAAGATCACTTTCTTATGGCTGACACCTAGCTTTTTGCAGGTTGAATTCAACAGACACCAGAATCTTCTTTGAGCCCTCAGCAACTCTCCACATGCCATGACAAAGCCTGTCTTCTTCTTTCCCTGTTGTAATACTTTTGTTTATCTGCACTGAAGTGTTAAATGTCTGAGTTTCTACTGTAGGCAGCAAACATTTAGTCCATACAAACAGATCTGGAAAGTTGTTCAGTTGATTAAATGTAGATTTACTGTGTGAAAAGCTAAATTCTCCAGTCTTGAAACCAAGCCACCCAAATCAGGCATTTGCCTCTTCCATTTTTAAGGAGTGAGACAATAATATTGCTATAAATTTAGGGGCAGCTTTTTAAAGCTGTTTAGAACCCTAAGTTGCTGACTGATGCCTGGAGAGCTTTCTGAAGCATACTAGAAACACCAGTAAATGACCGTGTGTTTCTTTACACATCTAACTACATGAAAAATCTGGTCCTTGACCTTTCTTTGATCTAGGTGTTTTTAATAAAGAAATGCATTACTTTTACAGCCGCCATCATAATTTCAAAGACATGTGCATATATTAAAATTATAATTGCAAAGGTAAATTTATTACAGTAACATAAATCCATTACTCTGTTAATTATTCCAGGCATATTGTGTGCAGAGAATAACATTCCATATAATAGCTATATTCATTTGGCCTTTTGGGTCATTCAGCATATAAATTTTTCATGCTTAAAAATTGTGTTACCTTATGCTGTGGTATTCATGCAATAACTCACAGCTCTAACTTTCAATTTCTAGTGATGCTAGCAAGCCTTTTTGTTTTCCATTGATTCTCCGAGCTATGCCTGTCCTACTAAGTAAAACAATTAAGGACATTTCTCTGAGTCCAAACAACATGGTTTGACTGATGCTCATATATCTAAACTTACTTTCCCCTGAAACAGAGTCTCTACTTTCAAATTACCAGTGGGAATAATTTCTGAGAAATATGATCCCCAAACAGTGCCAGGCCACTCTCCGGGGATGTGCTAATTAGCACACACCAAGAGCATGCCAGGAGCTGTGCTAACCATTAAACAGTACAGGCATTTGGAGGTCAGCACCTGAGCCTGTATCCTGACACTGATTTGCTCCCTGGCTGATTTTATACACCACCGGGGCTCTAACATGACTGATAACAAAGCAAGGTAATAAAGAAACTACCTGTGGGCAAAGAGCAATGTCTCAGAGATCAGAAAATTCTTTATCTCCACATCTTTATCTTATGGAAATCATCAGTACCAATGTCAAGATGTTCTGCTCTTTGGACAATCAGGTTCACCACCCCAAAGCATCCCAGGGTGCATGTTTTCCTCTCCAGGGCTCATAAGGGTGGAGAAACTCACCCAGCATCCATCGAATTACCTGGCAACAGCTGGCAGTGATCTTCTGGGTGCTGATTTAGTTGATGCTTTTATTTTTCTGAAGGCAAGAGGGGCTACATTCACAGCAGTTTTATATATAACTTGAGGTCAGATATAGCCTTGGAGCATACAGCTTCATTCTAATGTCGAACTGTATAGAATAGAGAATGATACAATACATGTGGGTTATCCTTGGCCAGCAGCTAGGCACCCACACAGCCACTCACCAGCAGAACTGGAAAAGCAAAATGAAAAAACATGTGGGTCAAGATAAAGACAGCTTACTCAGTGAAGGGGGAAAAGAAAATAAGAAAACCCAAATGAGTGGTGCAAAGGCAATCATTCACCACCTCTCACAAGCAGACCAATGCCCAGCCAGCCTCTGAGCAATTGGTCCTTGGAAGGACAAAACCTCTCCACCACCAGTTTTTATTGCTGCACCTGTTGTCATATGGCATGAAATATCCCTTTGGCCAGTTCAGTTCAGCTGTGTCCCTTCCTCTGCCCTTTCCCACCCCCAACCTATCCACTGTAGTGTGAGAAAAAGAGGAAGCCTTGACTCTGTGCAAGCATTTTTCAGCCATAGCCAAGACGTGCGTGTTAGTAAGACTAGTTAAGACACAGACCCAAAACAGAACACCATAAGGGCTGCTATGAAGAAAGTTAACTCGTCCCAGCCAGACCCAGTAGAGAAGTACTCTACACAAAGGTTTGCTGGTCCATGCCAACCAGTGTTACGACTCTTTCCCAAAGATTGCACATCTTTGGAAAGCTGTATTCTTTTTAAAGTGAAGTGCATTTCCACTGCTGTAGAAAGTAAAGGAAATACAGAAGGTTTTGAAAAAGACAAAGTCAGCAAACCGTCAAAATTAAGTAACATTATATTGATAGTGTCTGAAGTCCAGGTAGAGGTAGATAGATTTTGATAGATTTTAAAACGAAAGATGTAGCGGAAAGAAGAAAAAACAGTAGATGTAGACTTTTGTGTCCAAAGTTATCATTTAGAGCTGCAAAACAGACAATAGGAGGAAAGAGGACTTGGGACCTCATTCAAAAATCAGATCACTTACATCCTGCTTGAACTCCAGTCTGCCTGTATTTCCCCAAAGAAGTGTTTGAAGGAAAGAGAAGGGTTTGAAGGGTACCAGTTTGGATATCTCAGATACTAAATAGATTGCTTCTGCCACAGTCCCGTTTTATGTGGTAATATAGACAGGTTTGGTCATGCTCTTGATGTGGTACCTCAGTCCCTGACCATAAAAATCAAAGTTTCCAGGTAAGTACTTCACAGATACGTACTGAAGACAGTGTGATAATCGGGGGCGTTTAGGTCCCATAGATAGATTCTCACTATTTAACTTACTAAAGCAGAATAAAGGCAGTATTGCTGGTTACAGAGACCCAAACAGAATTATAGCTTTTCTTTAAAAAAAAAAAAAACAAAACACACTTCTCCAGTCCCTAGTCAGCTATACAGTAGATTTTTATGTTTGTCATTAAGTTCAAAACAAGAAGGACCCAAAGATTTTAAAGAAGTTTTTCCTAACATTTTCAGCTCCCTAAGCCCTAGAGATCACATTTTGCAGATGTAGCCTTCTCCTCTGTTGCCACTCTTACTGTCCATGTCTCGTCACCAGACTGACATTCAGTATTTCTTCTACAGGGCTTCTAAAACTGAGCCATCAATTATCTCTATAACATGAAATATTTCATCAAAATAATCAATTAACTAACCTGATGGATGACTTGATCAGAACAACTTGAACTTTGCTCTCCCTCAGAATTTTGCCTCCCTCTTCAGTTACTCCATGGATTTTCTGTTACACGATACCATACTGAGACAACAAATAGCACCATGTTATTATCCTTCATGATTTCGTGGATCAATGGGATTTTTGCTTGCTAATTTTAGACACCCAGCTTTAAGTCACCAATGAATGGCAGGCATGTCAGGTAATGCCAAAAGTTCACATTTTAAGAGATGACTGTTTACCAAAAAAAAGGTGTATCTGAAAAGTCTCTCAGTACGTAAGAGCAAGGGCATATAAAAGTCAATAATGCCTTTTAAAGAGCCTGGGACACCTGAATAAGAAAGTTTAAATTTGACTAGATTCTTAAAGTACTTTAAGTTTTGCTGAACCTGTACAATTTTCGTTCTGTGACAATTTATACAGACACAGATTTGGAGAAATGTTTTGCTGAGCCCGAGTCCCAGAGCAATTTGTGCCGCTTTCTCTCTGGAAAGAGAGATGATAATGAAGTGAATTTACTGTTCTCTATTCAAAGGTTGTTTAGGTCCTTGATTAGATTGTTTTAGTAACATAAATTGCTTACTGCTGGAAAAAAAAAAAAATAGCCTAAACTTTTCAATCAGCTTTACCATGAGAACCAAGCCTGAGAAAATGTCATTTAAAAAAAAAAAAAACACAACAAAACAGAAACAGAAAAATGAATGTGCCTCTACAGCTCAGTCCGATAATAACCTCCTCTGTAAAATTATATGAACTCTGTGTTCTGGAACAATAGTATAAATGAGTTAATTGTAGATCTAAAAATTGTTTGCCAGCTGCTGTCTATTCTGTTACCAACACCTGCTTCGGCTCATGCCCTCATTAATTAAAATGTGATGAGCAAGCAGACAAGTTCAAAACATAGTGCTGACAACGTCTGTACAGCTGACATGAAATCCATATTTGTAGTCCTCATCTAAAGCCAGGAAGTAATATGTCTGTAATTCAGTAGAGACGAGGTTTTTTGCTGGTTTTGGGTTGGATTTTTTTCTTCCTTCGGAACTGCTACAGTAATGAATCTGTTCATCAAGGCTACATTTTGGTTGTGGTAAATTGAGGGTAGAAATCATGGGCTTTCTAGAACATAAAAGCTTCAATTTAAAAATTATATCTATGAAGTAATACTAGGTAACCATTCCAAACATTATTTGGCCATTTAAAAATTAAATCCAGATTGGAAATACTTAAGATGTTATCAGTTTTCATCACTGTCCTTTCCTGCACATCAGAAGTAACAACAGCTGTAACATATCATAAGTGGATAATAACTCTTTTAAGAATTTTTAATGCTCAGAAGCATTTTTATTTTCTGCAGCAGAAGCCACTAGACCCCCAGGATATTAAGTCCCATCTAAGGGGAGATGTTCTTTTGGTAGATCTCCAAAACCCTTTAAAATATGACCCTAGGAACCAAACCCCACAGTTTTGTAGTATGTTAACATACACTATTTGAAAACGTGTTTTAAAATAATACAAAATCTTAATTCCTTGGTAGTGTGTCTATATTCTGCACTTAAAACCAACAATTTCTCTTTCCTTTAAATATAATCACACTGTCATGTCTTCTCTTACAAATGTTCTTTTGCTTCCTAGGTACCAAGTAGGTACCTTTGCTTTCAAACGGTGTGATTAATTGACTGCACTCTGACTGATTTTTCTCAATTTGTCTTTACTTTTGAAGATTTTTACTTCTACTTTTAAAAGAAAACACTTTGCTTTTATAAATTTATATTCTAGCCTTTACTGAGCTTTGAAAATAAATGAGCAAGTTGTAATCTGAAGTGTGATTTTAGAACAATTTGTTTTAAGAAGATGTGATATGATGGGAGCATTCTCCAAAGTTTAAACATCTAGAAGAAGATGACAGCTGATGACAACTGATGACACCTAGTTTCTCCTTCTTGTGATGTTACAAGAAAATGTTTGCTAATAAGCACATAAAATGACAATTGTGGAAGCATTCCCAACAGATATAAGTTCTCCATAAGTGTTTTGCCTTCTCTTGTTTTTTAATGTAAAGCTTCTGAATATTCATTTGGCTATGTATCATGAAATACAATTAAATAATCTATACTATACCTGTTATTTAAGATGTTTTGTTTCTGAAATTAAGTTGGTTTAGATCTTTTGCTTTGTTTATTTTTCCAGGTTATCATTAGTGCTTTGATTTTTTTCCCAGACTGTCGAAAGGAAAATAATCTCAACTGTAAAAGTGAGAGAAAGGGAAAGCAACAAACTGACCTTTTCGACCACACAACCTAGACCTTTTTAATGTTTCATTTTTTTCCTGCCCCACACTCTGGACTCATCCAGCCTTAATGTGCATGTGAAGTGGAGATGACTGTATAGTGTTCATATCTCACTGCATATCCTGGTGTGCCTTACATTAAACACTGCTGATGAAGAGGCAGACAGTCCCCACCAGAGATACAATTCATATTATTCAGAAATCTCCTCAAAATGCATTTTAAGCTAATTTCCACAATGAATCTCCCTGTTGACTGGCACCTAACTGTTCACCACAGCAGGAGATACACATGGAAAAACATCTCCTGGCACAGATTCACTGTAGAAAGAGACAGTTATTCTTTCATGCTGTTTAATGATGGATTTAGAACTACTTCTTCCTTTAAGTTTGTAACCTTTGGATATTTACTGTTCCCCTTCTCTTTTTCTGTTTTCACTCACATGGCCTGTACACAAACAAAAACAAGTGAAATTCACATTTCCCCAGTGGTCTTTAAGCCTTTTGGGAGTTACCAGTACCAAGACCATGTATTAATTTTCTTTATTCTTTTAATTTCTTACAATTTATGTCTTTCTGCCAGTGTGTTCTTCAGAGTCATAGTAATTGCGCTGTATTTTCAAATTTAATATTGCTCCAAAGAGGAGGCATGAAATTTTTTCAGTGGCAGCTGAAATACAGTGGTGTTATTAGTTTTCATATACACTTTAAAAATTACATTCTATGCCCATAATGCAGAGGATAGGTCTATTACAGCAAACAGACGAGTAAAGAAGCACCAGGAAAATTGAAACTGCCATCTGCATATATTCAGTGCTAACAACATTGCCGGCTTTTGTTTAACAAATAGAATCCTCATGTAAAATTAGACGGAAAAAGACAATGAAATTAAGCATATGCCTGAAGTAGTTTGATTCCATTACTGTAAAAGCCCATTAGCAAATAATTACATCGCTACACTTCCTGCTGTTGGTGTGTAACCATATTGTAACAGGTGAAATTGGAACTGAAAAGTTTTTTAGAAGGTATTTTAATTCAGGGGCAATTATGACACAGCCCACCAATTAACCACAAGTTCGGAGGGTATGTAAGAGGAACAGACTTGAGCCTCAAAATATCTCACATTATTTGCAGAAGGCAAAAGCTAATCAGGTGAGGCCAGAGATATTTGAGCAATTAAAGCATCATTTCATATATTTAATTTGGAGCACTGCACCTAATTTAAAGAGAAATTATGTTTCAAAAAATGCCCTCATTGAGTTGTTATGAAAGAAGCAGAGCCAAGGTGCCTTGCATAATGGATCCTGCCCTTGCTGATCCAAAGACACACTGAGGAGCTCTCAGTTCAGAGACCCCAGAGCTTATTCAGAACATGACGAAACATCTTCACATCAGGTAAAAGCCTGTAAGAGCCTGACATAGGTACGGCCTGACCCAACACTATTTCATGCAGTGCAAATTCAATGGTTTCTGATCCATCCTCCCATGTACAGCATGGACAGGTCTGAGTTTTCCTGGCCAGAACAGTTCAAGGGATGGCTAGAGGCATCATTTCAGGGAGCCTAGAGCAGATGACTCCCTGACGTGGGTTCAGCTGAAGTCCACCCACCTCAGTTTCACAGATATGTTTCTGGTGAAACTCTGGCACAGGTTGCCTGGAGATGTGGGACATGGTCTGTCCCTGGAAACATTCAAGGTCAAGTGGATGGGGCTCTGAGCAACCTATCTAGTCGAAGATGTCCCTCCTCATTGCAGGGAAGTTGTGGTGGATGACCTATAAAGACCCATTCCAACCCAAACTACGCTATGATTCTATACCAGGACAACTGGCCTTGTACAGGGGTGCACATTCTTTAGGAAAGGCACTAAGGCTATAGGGAAGGTACCGGTGCCATGCCATGTTCTGTCGCCAGCTTTGCTGATTGTTTTTAGGGTGGTTCAATTCAGAACACTACAACCAAAAATAACAGTGGGTTTGGACAGACTGGCTCCTATTCAATATCTTCTCATTTGAATCTCTACAAATTCAGGCTAACTTTATAGATGCCACTTAGCATACATTAACATAAAACGAGGCAAGTGAGAGACGGGGGGGATGAGGCTCATTAAATTTGTATCTAGTTTTATGTGGAAGAATTGTAAGGGTGTGTACTTAGTCTGGTTGGGATGGAGATAACTTTCTTCATAGCAGCCCATTTTGGGTCTGTGACTAAAACAGTCTTGATAACACACCAACATCTTTGGTGTGGATGAACCATGTTTGCACAGTGTCAAAGCCTTTTCTTCTTCCCACTCTGTCCCACCAGCAACTAGACTGGGGGTGGGCAAGAGTTTGTGTGGGGACACAGCGGGGGCAGCTGATCCAAACTGGCCAAAGGGATGTTCCATGCCACATGATATCTTTCTCAGCAATAAAAACTGAGGATTTTGTCTTTCCAAGGGAGCTGTTGCTCAGAGACTGTCTGGGCACCAATCTGCTTGTGGGAGGTGGTGAATGAGTGCCTTGCTGCAGAAAACACCAAGAAAATGAACTGTGATATCACTGGGTGTCTACAGCTATGCAGGGACTATATTCTAGACACACGAGTGCGTGACTTTCAGAAGAGTGGCCCAATGGCTGAGATGTACAGTATGTCGCTGTTGAACTATCCAGCTTTTATCCAAGGCCAAGGGGACACATTTGCAGTTGTTCACTGTGCTGAATATAGACAATTGAATGGTATGCCGAAGCTAGGACGTGGTCAACTGTACAGTCAGATAGGCAGATTTGAAGCGAGGAGGTGGTCACTATAAAGGCAGGCCAGAGCACTTGATTTCCTAAATTAGGTCACCCCATCAAGTGCCTTAATTTAGGACGATGTAGCTAAACTGCTCAGTTTGTCTTTGAAATGCCAGAGCTTTGCTCATGTGTGGATTTGAGACCTTTTTATCACTTGTCAACGTATAGACAACATGCATTAACAATAATGCAAGCGTTGTCTGTTCTCAATGTTTTAAGCACTTCTTCCTAGTTCACGTACAATGAAAGTCTGGAGTTTTGCACTGAAGTGAGTTTTCCATCTCCTTTTTTTAAAACAATATTTCCTCCTGGGTCCACAGCATTTATCAGCCAAGTAACGATCCTGCCTGGAGTCAGGCATTTGTGCAGGGGAAAACTGAGCAATGTCAGGTTTTCAGCTGGATCTCAACATGTTTAATTCCTTGTTGACCTGCTTTTTCTCAGTTTTATACATTCATGCTGTTAAAGATGCATGGCAAGGTTTCATCTGTCGCTTTCTTCAAATACATTCCTCACCAAAACAGGCAATATAGATTTTAGAACAGCTTCTTCAGATTGACTTTCTGCAGTTTTGTACATGTGGGAGTATGTGCAGATGAAAAAGCAAGGTAATCAGGTGGAAGCAATCCTTAAAATTCAACCATGTTAAATATTAGTAACGAGCTAGCATCCACTTTTCCTTTTTCCACCCTTCTCATTCCTGCCTTACATATTTGGGTTGTAAACACTGCAAGGCAGGACATGTTTATACCTAAATGCATACGTTTGTTATCTTTAACAACAAGGCTCTTATTTTGACTAGGGCCTCTGGGAACTGAATTGCAAGTTAATAAAGATGACAAGGAACACGGGCAATGAGAAATAGCCATCCTACTCGTTTGTCACCCTAGAGGAAAAGAGTTTTCATTCTTCAGAATGCTTGCAAACTATCACAAGTGGTAGCTCTCCTTGATTAATTTTTACTGTACGCTACAGAGAAGCAGCGCAATTCCCTTCATTACTGACCTGGTTGATAACATATACTGATAAGAAACAGGGGTGAGATCAACATGACCCCTACCATATTGCTCTGTTCACAGCCCACCTCCTGAAAATCTATTAACATTGCCAATCTTTTTGAATCATGCATCATTTCACCAGGCAATGATTTTCTATGTTGAAGAATTACAATTAATAACTTCCAAGATCATGGCAAAGAAATCTATCCTGCTTCCTCGGTGGAATCACTACAATAAACAAAGCATATTTTAAAGACCTGAACTTGAACAAGAGTGAATTAAAAACAAGAATGTGCTCAGTGGAGACACAAAAAGCACCATCTGATGTAGCTGGTACAGCTACGTAAAACAGAAGGATTGGCTGCCCTCCAACCATCACTCTTAGAAATAACCGTACGGCTCACGTTATCACAGAACTATCAACCTGTGGAAATCAGTTCTAATAGTTCCTGTCAAAAGTCACTCAGGCTGCTGTTTTTAAATCTCAGACAATAAAAGCATAACAAATACTTTGGGTCTGTGGAGTTTCAAGCATTCATCCTTTGACTTCCCTTCTACAAAACTGAATGAGTGAACATTTATCTGTTTTGTAGCCTCTTCTGAAAATTTACATTTTAAAAATGAGTGCAGATTTCCAGCCAAAGCTGGGATTCCTTGGTGCCTTCTGGCAGCACTGCAAAGATGGTCTACCAGAAGAAGGTTTAATGATATTCACCCTCAGATGGTCTTAGCCATAATGCTGAAACCATGGGCTATCAAAATGCATTGCATGGATGTGCAGACAGGCATAGACGCACGGCACACACCAGCAGTGCTGCACCAGGCAAATGACCCCCAGAGCTGTAACATCCTCTATAAACCAAAGAGTTCCTTGTGTAATCTGCACTGAAGATTAAACTGTCCCCAATCTGTGGAGAATAAAATGCCACATCTAAGGAACTGAGATACATTCTACTTAGCACAGGAAGAAAAGTAGGTCTACACAGACAACACTCTAATGAGGAGGTGATACAGCAGAGAAAAATATTTCCGGGTTAGTAAAGCATCGTAAGGAAATAGTGCACAGAGTATTAGCAGGACATTTGTTATTTGTCACAGTTCACCAACAAATTCTGAGGTCTCATTTCCTTCTGCAGGTAATAAGTCTTTATATCTGGTGGCATCCTTTTTTCATATCACCATCCAAAACTCAAACCAAGAGAATTTTTCAGAGACTCAAAGCACTGAAATTTGAATTTCTGAAACTCATAAACAATAGTGAGGGGTTTTTTGCTCTGCCAAAAAAGTTCACACCAAAACAGGTGTATCTTTATATCAGGTGCTGTACCCAGTTGTGGCAACGATTCCTGTTTAAAAAAGACTAGTACCTAAACAGATAAGAAAGATATAGCAAATTCATAATGATTTGTCAGTAAGAGAGTTTGTCTGAAGTTTGTCAAATATGCCTGATATTATACAGGGTTTTTTCAAGTAGCTGTTAGGTATCTGGCTTTTCTCAGGTAATGAATTATCTATTGAATTAATACTTTAGTAAACTGAATTTGGACTTCTAAATGCAAAAAAAAAAAAAAAATTCTGCAGTTTAGCTGCCTGGGAATAGTGCTTGCTTTATGGCCAAGCCTTTACACACTGAATTGCTGGGAATATTATAATAATGAATGACACCTTTGAAACTATCAGAGTAGTTAAATAAGAAGCCAGACCCTTTCAGGAGAGTACACCGATTGGCTTGAGATCAGTTAGATTAGATACAGCAAGAATGTGAAAAACATGAAAAAGCCAGACTAAAATGGAACAATTAACCTCTCTGCAGGAAAAAAGAGCAGAAAAACTACCTAAGCCAACTGCAGATAGCAGTAATTAAGGGATTGTAACTGTCTTTGAACCAGCTAAGAAATACCACAAAAGCGAAGACTAATCCATTTAGTCTAGCACCCTACCTCCCACTGGCCAGAGATGAAGGTTTATGGCCTGTGATATTCAGCAGATTAAGCTAAATGACCGTAATGAACTCTCTTCGTTTTCAGCTCTGTGAATGCCACCAGGAAAGACGTATTATCTTCCCCACCTTCTGGTGGTGCCCTTAACAGTGCCCTAGGAGAACAGGAGGAAATCTGTGCGTACGTGAAGATTCAAATGAAAGTGTCTATGAGCAACCAACTCCCTAAATTATTCCTCACCCCATTTCACCCTCCGACCTTGCAATGTCAGCAATCTACCTCTTTTTGTCCTTCCCAGTGGTTGGAGATCCCCATCCTTCTTTACATCCTTTCCTAAAAATTATTTAGCTGTTTACCTGATCAATAGGTTACATATCAAAGGTACTTTCTTCTTAGGAAGCGCACCTTACATGTACTAGTTTTTCATGCAATACCATTTTTGCATCATTATAACTATCATTACTTGATTATTAATTAGTACCTAGAAGATACATTAGGGAACTAGTAAAAATGCATGCAGCCTCAACAGAACTGAAAACCCTTTCTATGAAGAAAACAGCTAAATACAAAGACAGGGAGCCCGGTGTCTCTTCCAAAATCCAGGGACATCCTTAGAGAAGGAAGATAATAGCAGTGGGTGAGGTGCTTCAATAACAGCAGGTGGACCTTGTAGAAATTTCTACTCTTCCCCTTGCTGGGTATTTGCAACTTCTTGTATCTGTACTTTCAGCAGAGAGTGTAATAGCACAGTGAAGAGAACAGAGAAGATGGGACTGGCGTTGACACTGGGCAAAAGACACATCACGGCTTGTGAGCCTCTACTGCTCAGCCCACTCACAGGTATAGCTGTCTCCAGGCATAGGCACTGTGCTGGCTGCTGTTTGTAGTATGTTCTCTGTAAATCAGTGGCTGGTTTAAATTAATAAGATGTAATAATAAAATGCAATCCATCTGACCAAAGGTAGATATCAACTTCAAGAGGAACAGAATCCCTTTCTGGGATTACTTGGCTTTAACAGTTATGTTTGGCAATAACAGTTAGCTCTGTGGCGACTGTAACAAAAGTTTATTTAGACCTCTAGACACCTGCCTTTATGTAGATGAATCTGAATCTTAATCCTACTCCTAGTTCTTGAGGAACCAGACAGCTCAAGGGTTATTTGCATTGTGGTGTTGTTTGTATCTTTGATGATTCATTAAACTTAGATGGTTCCCATAAAGAATCTCAGTCAAGTGAATACTCAAGTAATTCTTAAATTAGCAATAAACATCCTCATGGAAAGCAAATAATTCAGCATCCAACTTTCTTCTCTATTCCTCACATAGATGTAAAATAATAATAAAAACAACAACAACAATAAAAATATTATTATTTAAAAGTTTGTGTGTTGCTTTATTGTTTTAATGTTTTATTTAGAGTGTGTGCTTTTATTAAAAAAATGAAAAAATATTCCAAAATCAGGCAGCAGTTATACCTATCCCATATTTCAACAATTTATTCCAGTAGCTCCTCTACAAAGGCCATCATGTCATGAAAAACTTTAGAGGTTCATAGATCAAACCCATAGAAAAGACCAGTAGGTAATCCAATTTGCCTTGCATGTATCACTAAAGATTTCTAGTTTTCTGAAGCTGATATTCTACAAAGGTGTTCACAGTTGAGATGAAGAAACTTCTAGCTGCTTTGGTAACTCATTCCATTAGTCAATCAATCCCACTTCACAAAATATAGTGTTGATTTCTAATTTGGGTCTCTCCGAGTTTAATTTCAAGCAGCTGATCCTCAGATGCAATCTCCTATTCCACATTCAACTTCACTGCGTTCTTCCAAAGAAACTTAATTTTATGTCTCACTGTATTTAAACACCTTGTCTGAATTGAAACATCTTAAGCAGGTGATCTAGGGTACCGCATATGACTTTTCGTCATAGTAGTTCCAATTGCCTGACAAAGTCTAAGTCATCCTCAATTTTTATCTACCAGAATATTATAGGTATTTGGAGATCATTAGTAATAATGTTAAAATGTTGGTCCCCATGAGAAACATTCCTATTTGACTGACTCTCCATTGATGATTACCATTCATGGTAGTGTGCTATTTTTAAAACTTCTGTTTGACATGATTTGCACTGAAATATCAGTGCACTGAAATCTCAGTGCTGAGATCTAGCAATATATTGCAGAAAGCCAATACCTGATGCTATGGTTTGCAAATGGCAATGGTGGTGTTGCTCACAAGTCACACTGAAACCAATGGCCTGTGAACTTCAGCAGATGCCAGAAGAGCAGAATGAGTGGAACCTTCTCCTGCCTTGAGCATCGCAGCTAGAGTTGGACTTCAGTCTCATCCAGCTTCATTTCCTCTTATTTATAGGCATTCAGATACAAGGCTCTTTCTGTTCCCGTCTGCAAACACTCCATCACAGGCACAGTTATTAGTACAATTATTAATAGCACTGAATAACTGCATAACTTTAACCATTCTAAGAAAAAACTGAAATACACATGATTTTTGGATCCACACAGATATTTTTTCAGCAAAGTATTTTTTCTTCCAAATATAGTCTTCCATCATCAGCAAAAAAAAGAGCCTTTTGTTGAAACAAAGTGAGATATAATAATATGTGTTGAGAATATCTGAACTTCCCTTTCAAAGGACTTCTTTATAACTTTTTGGGATGCCATAATCCATAACGAATAGTTGTTAAAGCCTAAAATGAGAATGATACATTTAGGTGTTATCAAAAGAATACAGTTGTAAAGGCCTGAAATTTACTTTTTACAAAATTTTTGATTTTTGAAGGGAGGAATTTGGGAGTTTTGGTTGTATTGATTTTTTCCTCCCATTTCAGAATAGAAATTTTTTTCCCCCAACTGACAAAATTTCCTGGAAAGTAGATCATCTAACTCCCCCATGGCCTTATTAGTTTTGTTAATCAGCCTTAAAAATAGATATGTGGAAATATATACAGAGCTAAAAGTGGTGTAAAGCAGCATGCTTGCAATTGCAGTGTGTGGCAAGGGATAAATCATTGCTTGACACCTCGGTGGGACGTGGGATCTCATTTCAGTATCTCAGTGCTGACTTTGCCACACTGGCTATCCCAAAAGGATACTCCTTGAGCAGGGTCCTTCCATACATCATCATTTTATTTATGCTGCCACTGTGAGCACTCCCCAGAAGATCACAGCCAGGAATATTTTATGTACCCATGCAGGATCGTAAGAAACAAAAGAGGGTCACAGTTCTCCACTTTGGCATACTTGGGACAGTCGTTTGCAGAAATACCTGTTAAGTGTTATGGTTCCAATCTGTCTTGGTTTCTGCACAGATATCTGCACGGACATAAATGGATACCTGAAGGTAAAGGACTATGGATAATCACATCCAGCTCAGACACCTCTAGGATGAGGCTGTAGTACTGCTTCCATATAGTTTTAATGGTAATGCACAAACAGCACTCTCTGCTGTATTTTGACTCAAAATGTGCTAATGATGCATTCAGGAGGCCACAAAAAAATGTGAATAGAATAGAATGGAATGGAATAGAATAGAATAGAACTATTAAGAGCATTGCAGATACAGTTTTAAGAGCCATTTGCTGCCTGCAGCTGGCTACACTTGGCTGAAGTGGGAATTCCCAGCCCTCCCAGGTGGTTTGTCTTTCAGAGCCATCTCTTTCTTCATGGAGCTCTTTCCTTCCAGTATAACAACTCAGTGCCCTTGGGAATGCAAACATTTATGTTCTGCAAGCGTGTAACTGCTCACAGCACACTCAGAAGCTGCTGTAACTCTCTTTGTTAATGCAGGATTCTTTTCTGCTAATGCAAAACTGGTTGCAAAGATACCATCTGGCTACCACGTCACCTTTGTTTGCTCACCAGACCTGTATATGCCCAATTTGAAAACCAAGATTAGGGCTCTCTTTTTCATGAGTGTTCTTAATGTCCATAGTTTTCCAGTTTGCATCAAAAATGTCTGCTCTGAAAGACAAGAAACCATTCTCAGATATGTCCTATCTGTTGTTTAAGGGTGCTGCAGTTTTCTTCATATTTACAGCTGGGATATTAAGGATGCTGAAGAAATTGCGAACTAAAATCAACATTTAAAAAATAAAGACATTGGAAACTCTAGCTGTGTCTTTTTAAAATCCTTCTGAATAGGCATGCCTCATTTCTAAGCAAAATGTGTAAGGGCCAGATCTGATCACTAGGGCAGTTGCTACATGTCATCTGAAAATCAGTCCTTCATTCATGGGCTTTGCAGTTCCATGAAAGACAAATATAAAAGGTACAAGACTTAGAGGAGATTAACCTTGCAATCTACTTTATAACCCTGATACTGTCTAATTCTGGGTTTACTGGAGGCCTGAGATTAAAGCAATGAGAGTTGAATAGTTTCCAGCACTTTTAAGAATCAACCTCAAACTCAGGATTGCCTCTGGCTCTCCCCAGCTCATCTGAATAAGGGAAGTTTCCCTTTGCCACTCCAATGATCTTCATCATTCCTTCTGACGTAGGTCCTTATCTTTTCCCCTCTCTTCCCACAAAGTCCTTTTCTCTACCCTCCATTATTCAATATTCATATACTAGATCCAGTACCCAAACTGAACTGCCCAAAAAAGATCCCCAGTAGTTGTCATCCCCACATTTCATGATGAGCTAAGGTTGGTCTTGCACAAGACCCCATTTTCCTACACACCATACAAACACATCATTAGAATCAGTTCCTGATTCTAAAAATTTTATAATCTAAACATCAAGAGGAAGGTGAAGGCGTCATCTCACTAACACATTGCCATCCCATCCTCTGAACTCCAACACCTTCTGTATCACATCGACTTTCCTCTTGCTTCCAGCGTTTTGAGGAGAACAGATGTGGCTAGGCGGCAGGAGGCCAAGTGAGGAGCATTTTTCCTACTCAAGAACTGTAATAGTCTTTGGCTCTTCAGGGCTGTTTTTAGCAGTCAGGACAGCAGGTGTCTTTGAATGGCTCAGCACACCTTCTGCCATTTTCGCAGGCTGTGTTCAACCGTAACGTTGCCAAACCTGCAAATGAACTGCTGAAGTTGCTCCCATACCTGTCTTTTTACTAGCTGTGCAAGGGAACACAAAGGTAAAAATTCGTATATAAGGGAGAGAGAATGCAAATGGAGGGAACTCCTAATCTTATTCTATTGGGAAGGAGGGGGATGTATTGCAGAAAATGACAGAAAAGGATCAGATGATTCAGCTTTCACCTTTACGTTAAAAACCAGAACAGTGCTTGCTGCTGAAAAGTTTGCTGGGAGGGATCACTTCAAAGCTGCTGAGAAGGTTTCCTCACCAATCCAGGACATGGACAATATGACCATGCCACAGAAAGCTGTATGACCACAGCTTACACAGGTGTATGTTAAATTTAGAGCAGCCTAATCAAGGACAGGTAATGAGATAGCTGCTGCAACAGCTGCACATAAACAGCAAGGGCACCCAGCAAGCTGAATCAATAGATGTCAAACCTTGTGCTATCACAGAAGTACCTGAATTACTTAGTGTAAGGTTAATTCTTGTGTTTACACTACATTAAAAGAGAATAATTCCCTTAATGTCAGCTTTGAAAAACTGCATTCTATCTACTTTAATTGATGAATAAAATCTAATCCTTTAGACTTGTTGTCTTAATCCATCGAAAAGGACAGCTCCTCAAAAAAGGTAAGTTGTCCAAAAGAAGTGGAATCGTGCCACTGGGTGCTAAGGGTGCCAAGGGATCAGAGGTGAATCCTACCTCAAAGTCACTATCTAGCGATATAAACACATCCACAGGGTCTGACTCACACACCTTGTCTTATTCCCAACAAGTTACCTGTACATTGACTCATTAATTCACTATCCATCCCTCCTTTTCTGAGAATAGAGGATGTGAGAAGATAGATATAAAGGTTGTGTTGCACATATTTATGAGTAACCCTACGTACGTCTCTGGGGTGTGCATTCATTTACAGGATGAGCATTCAGAACATTGGTATGCATTTAGGAAAAAAACATGAATAATTTACATTGAGAATAATTTCCTTCATTCAACTGAAATACAAACCTTAGTAAGAGCTTTCAATAAGAGGATCTAAAGTTTAATATTGTAAAAGTTTCTTTCATCACTTTTAAATAGGTGCCGCTATTCGGTTCCAATTATTTCTGCACTTCATTTCCTACGAAGAAAAAATTAAATCACTGCACTCATTTTATCTTTTCTAAATACTATTTACTCAATTTTATTAATCATTATTATTATTCAACAGAGATATCTTAAAGGAACTTATATTAAGCTCCATTATGCAAAGCATTGTATATTCATATACCAAGAGACAATGGTTGCCTTATGTGCCTTATGGCATAAATAGATAATGTTAAAGTTCTCATTTTACAGAACAGGAACTTATACAGCAAAACTGCACCAAATGCCCAAGGACACAGAAGATGGCCAGAGCTGAGCTAACTTCAAGCCCTAAAACTCCGAGGATATGTCTACTGGGTTGAAGGGGCTGAGGTCTTGAACCCTAGCCCTCCATGGCATGTCTGTTAACGTGCTACACCCATCCATATGGTTTTATTTTGTTTGAGCTACTCCCAGTTGAGAAAAGCGTAAATTCTTGCAGGGCCTCAGATAGGCACAACTGGTGGTGTGAATGCCCCTCATCAGTTGTAGCAGAAGTCAAGGGTTGCTTTCCTCCATCTGTGACCCATCCCTACCTGTCTGCCATTGCCCTGTGACCACCCAGGGCCTCTCAGCCCAACAGTCTCTGTACTGCAGGCAGAGGTGGCAACGGAAAGCTGAGAGGTCCCTAACAGCTCAAAGAGACCATGTCAACAGTAGGAGCTCCTCCCAGGGCAAAATCAGACAAGTGGGTACGCAGCACCTTCTGTGGCTCCTTAATGTCACCTGTTTGACTTTCCTGAAATGGTTGGCTGAGAGGTTTTTTTTAACAATCGGCCATTTCCTAGTTTCAAAAGGCAGTGGATAATTAATGCCTCAGCACTGTAGTTCATGTGGTCCCCACTTCCATGAAGCAGCAAGTTTCATGCTCTGCTGTATATTCCACTCCCTCTGTCATTCTTTTTAGGACTAAAAAGTCTCCCATATAGATACAAGATATGGCCAGTATCTGAAGATAGTATTAAGCAGCACTTGCAGAAATAACCTTCAAGCCAGAAATACAACCCTAGGACTATCCTTTCTCATTGCATCTGTCCTTTACGAGATGTCTATTGACTGCTTCACATGCATCTGCACTAACTAGATTTTTGGGAAATGGACAAAACAATGCTGGGTTTCTCGTTTTCTGTAGATGGGCTTAAGTTTGTGGTCCATGGAAAATATCAGTCTGGTTTTGTCTTCTGTAACACTGTGCCATCTGAAAGCTTGTCCCTCGTGCTTTTGACTAAACCTGTCAATGGAACATAAATATTTACATCATCTTTACCTCTGCTGCCAAACAAGAGCAAAAGAGAAACCTCATATATTTTTTTCCCTTATTAACTTTAGTCTGCTCAGGTTTGTGAATTTTAGGTCATTAGAGCACAGTATTTTTTCCCCAAAGGCCTATAGCACAGGATGAACAACTCTTTATTCCTGATTTTTCCTTCTTGTAAAGCATCTAGTAAATTTAAACAAAGTTGCAAGAAAGTTTTTGATAACAATTGATTCCTTCAAATTGCTACACTACAGTCCTGTTTTTTTTCAGCTCTGAGATGTTCTTTCCTGCCACTGTGGGGAAATAGCCAATTTTAAGCAGCACAGAAAACCTTTCTCCTGATCTCATAGAAATAACATACCGTGCAGACCATCCCAGTAGTGCCAGAGATCTGCAAATACCAAGCACCTCTCAAAAATTGTATTTAAGCACAGGCAAAACAATGAAATATTTTGAACTTCCATAAGGTCCTGTGAAGTTGTTGCTTAAAACACCCATCAATAATGGAAGGAGATGTTCCTTGGCTACAATACACACAAGCTTACTCTTTTTCTATAGGACATACTGTTTTATTTATGACCAATAAACAAACTCAGCGGTTCTTTCAGTTGTTTGCCGCATCTTCATCATTGATGGCATTACTGACTTTGCCACAGCTACCACCCAGTCCAGGGTCAACAAACCAGAAGGCACAGTGATGTGCTGTTCTGCCAAAACAGATCTGGTGCCACACAACAGGGCAGGACTTTCATTTTCATAGAACCATAGAATAGTTTGGGTTGGAAGAGACCTGTAAAGATCTTCTAGTCCAAACCCTCTGCCATGGAGAGGAACATCATTTGCTATATCAGGTTGCTCATCTGACCTGACCTTGAATGTTTCCAGTGATGGGGCACCTACTGCCTCTCTGGGCAACCTGGCCCACTGTCTTACCACCCTTATCCTAAAAAATTTCCTCCGTATGTCCAATCTAAAACTGCCCTCTTTCAGGCATTGCCATTGCCCCTTGTCCTGTCTCTAACTAATTAATTTTCATGATTGTGACTGTCCAAGTCGGGGAAAGAAGATTAATTCAGTATCATGCAGTGAAAAACCTCAGTGGGAAGTAAATGCTAAACCTATAAGGAATATAGATACAACACAAATACAATGAAAATTGATGAAGTTGTATCTCACACAACTCAGAAAGTCACCTCAGAAGGATTTAATCAGTCTAGTCTTTTTTGGCTAAAACTGTGGTGGCTGCATGTAAAACAGGGAAAATGTTCTTTCTTTTATAACTGAGGAATAAGACAAGGTGAGAGGAATGTTCAATTGTTACAAGAGAAATGAAGATATCTTCTTGGTCAAATAATCCCTTCCTCATCAATGCAGGTCTCAGAGCTCCTCACTTTCCAAGGTGTTTTATTCAGTCCTCATCCACTGCCTATTTGACATCTACGATTTCCTTTACGCACCTAATCTGCAGTCAAAATATTCTCACCACGCAGGAATTATTCACTGTATCTAAACAACTTTGAAGAAGGATGTAAAAATGACCTTGTTTCCCACCTAACCTAGGAAGACAGAAACAGTTATCCTGCATCAAGATAAGGCACATTTAATCCCAAGTGTCACCTCTGACAATGGCCATTGTCAGGGGCTGAAAAGAACGTGAGTACAAAGTCCTTCACCAGACTGAAATGAGATGCTTCTGATCTCAAGTTGACTATACATTATTAATCCTGCAGCATGAGGTTTGATATCACTTCCTAGATGTCCAAAGCAATTTGAGAAGTATTATTATCTATGTAACAGCAGTTCTATTTCTTTAGGCCAAATACAAAGACCTCACTCACTTTGGCTGCTCTTTACATTTCTTAAATTTATTTGAATTTCTTCCTATTCTTGTTTGTCCACCAGATTCGGTGCCATTGCAATCAGAATTTCTCTGTTCTCGCCTTCCTGCTCCAGTTTTCATTTTTCATGGTTCTTCACCGAGGATCCAGTGCTCCCACCTGTATTCCCTCTTCTTAGTCACTGTCAGCAGAACCCATCCTGAGCTTTATACCATTCCAGGTCCCCATAGCACGTGTGCCAAACTGGCATGATTAGGAAGGAATTTCATGGGGATTCATGGAGTAAAAGTATCCCAAGAGATAGACCCTGTAGGTTTAGGAATTTAAAGACAAGAACACAGATTTAGAACCACACCCTTCCACACCAGTGTCAGCAAATTTGAACTAGTGCAACATGGAAATAGCTCATTTGTAGAGGGCCTCTGTTGGAGACTGAATCAGCTGCTCTTGCATAACATATTGAGTTGTGCTAGTGTCCCACCTGGCCTCCAGAGGCCTATGGGTAGCAGCACAGGTCTCATATATGTCCTGTGTCATATCTACCACTATCATACAGATATCTCAACTATCTAAAAGTATCTCAAATGGCTGAAAAGTCCTGCAAGTAAGCCTCAGTGACCAGCAGGCTGCTGACATATGGGAAGGACCTGCTCATTACAAATGATACTTACACTCACCCCTAAAATCCCGTTGTTCAACTAGGGCATCAAGCAGCCCTTGGACATTACCTTTTCAAATTAAACTTCTATTCTGATGGTTTCACAGGTCATTAACATCTCCCTGATCCAGCTGTAACTGAAAGAAATTAGACACTGTAGGAGGTGTATAAACAGATTTGTCTCCTCAGGCATCTCATTTCTACCAACTGTTATGGGAGATTAGACACCTAGCATGCATGTAGACACATACTTTATAGAGACCTAAATCTAAGTGTGTAAATCGGGATGCTTGTGTTAAGAAGGCCACCTTCAGGGCTCAAGCTATAGGTGGGCCAACAGCTCAATATATAGTCAAAAAGTATGCATGTGGCAGATCTTGACTTGAAACTTTTAACACCACACTAAGCTTCTGAAAAATGTCCAGGATATTACCAGTTACTTTTATTTCATCACAAGAAGCATTAAGACTTTCCAATGTGCTGAGGGTTGGTGATGACCACCAATGAACATAATGAACTCTAATGTTTCTGATACATCAAAGAAAACACAGTCCTGTTACTGCATCTTTAAAGAATGACCCAGCACCAAAAGGTAGCATTTCATCCCACAGCTCTGAGGTCAAGCAATCTGCTTTCCTTCTTCCTAATGAAGGTCCGAAGTTACTAGATTTAAATCCATTTTAACTGAGACCCATCAGAAATAACTGGTGAAAGTCATACTAGCTTTAAGCTTTTTAGTCAGAACAAATTTTGGAAAACAAATTTTGAGAAATATTCTTGGCATGCTCTAAATCAATTTAACTGTTTTTCAGTGTACTTCGTTCAACAGGACATTGAGCTGTATTCACATCTAAAATAACATCACTGATTTAGCTTTTCCATGAGTTGTGCTAAGAGCTTTTTTCCTGAAATTGGATCAGGAGGATCACACTGCTCAGAAAACAGTGTCAGCAATCGAGAGGACGGCGGGTCAGTAGATGTGATCCTAAGTGGGATTGTGAGAGTCCAGATGGCAGATGTAAAAGCTCTTCTTTTCCCATCAAAGTCATCTGTGCAAAGCATAAAATATTTGAGTCAGGAGGACAGACAGGGGCTTTGTCTTATCAAGGATCCCAACAATACTTAGCTTCACAAAACTGTGACATAGAGAAGCTGACCAGAATGAGAGACAAATGAACAAATTGTAGGATCTTGGATGGAGTGATTTGGTCAGGATAAGGATTACTGTCTGATGACCACAATGCAACATTTCTCAGATTGTAGGACAGGACGAATAAGGATGGCAGGGTATGATCAAGCTCATGTTTCTAAGTTTTTTCTTCCCTTTTCCCTTCTCACTAGTATCCTGAGATTTTCATTTCTCACAGAGCTGCATGAAGCACATCACATTTACTGTGAAGCAATGGAGTGTGCAAGCAGGCTGGCAGGCAGGGAAATGCTCTTCTCATGCAGAGGCAGAAGCGAGTCTTTTCCCATCTCCTCTGTCCTTTCCTGTGCAGCCTTGCACAGTTGCCAAACCCAGGTAGGACTATTCCTCTTCCCAGAAGAACCCTGACTGGCCAGTTAGGATAAGGAAGCTGTGAGATCGTGCGATGGATAAGGAGAGAAATACCTGGTGATTTCTCTGCCAGAGAAATAGCCCAGACAGGCTGTATAAGGGAAATGACCCTGGTGGCAATGCCAGGTGTTTGGGAGAGAATCTACACAGAGGTGCATGGACACAAGATCTAGGGAGGACAAGTTCATAAGGGACAAACCATTTGCGATTGAAAATATTATGTGGAGAGAAATAGGCTGTACTATCATCACACCTTATAGCTATTATCAGCACAGCACAGAGATAGTGGGAACTCCGGGGAGAAAGTGAGGCTTAAATTGCTGTGAAAGAAAAGAGAACCGCAGTTTTGAAAGCTCTGAGAATCACAATCTTAGCAGATTTATCCTGTAGATATAAAGCATTTTTCCATATCTAAGTTTAGTATCTTGGGTGAGCTCTGTTGTCAGTGGAGAAAATGAGGTGAGTTAGGCAGCTCCAATGGGTGATTCATTTCAGGCACCTAACCAGGGTGAACAGAGTAGATTTAGAATGCATGTGTGGATTTCACAAATTATATCTATTCTTCTCCATGCACTGTAATGAGATCTGAGGTTCTAGTTCAGATTTCAGTGACCAATTGTCTCAGGGCAATAGGAATCCCACCCAAATTAGACCTGTAAAAAATTCAGTTGTTTAATTTAAGTATAAAGCACTTTGATTAAGTTAGGTTACTGACTTCTAAACAACTTAGTTTGTTCCATTTTGTGTTGGTTTTTTTTCCCTCAAAGTGTACTTGCAAGCTAACAACCTCTAAAACCAGCCTCAGACTTATAAGAACATTAAGTGTTGCAATATAAACATTATTTAATGCTGCAGTATTAATGGGATGAAGGACCTCTGGCTTTCAGAAACACAGCTATAAGTAGGTCGCTCCCTGCTCTGCAGCAACCTCTTCTTGATTACAGAGCATTTAGTTCTAACAGGTCACTATTTCAAATGAATTCTGCAATTCAATATTTTCTGAGGATTCCTTGGAAACTCAATAGTCATCTTTCAAGAGCACTCACGTATATCACATGGCTTCTTTCTATTTTAATATTTCGTATCAGTTAAGAGTTCCTCCTTTCCACTCTCACCAGAGTACCTAATAGCTATTTTGATTTTCTTGATGGCTGCCACTTACACTACTTCCCATCATGGTGCTGTTTGCCGTGTTAATCAATGTGGAATTTCAAGAGGGAATAACCTGAAAAATCCTGACCTTTTATTTACTTTTGGTACCTTGTCTAAGATCACTTCTGGTTGTGACCCAAATTTCACTAGCTCTTGTAATTTTACTGCTCAAGTATTCAGCACCTCCACTCTTGGCTCCATTATCAAGTTGGTCTGATGGCAAATGTTATCTGTCAGCCAATGTTAATCACACCATCATTTTTCTGTAGTATCCTGAGTTTTAGATTGCAATGCATCAAACACTTTATTCAAAAAAAAGATGGAATACATTCACCACATGTGTTTCACCCACCCACCCTGTAATATCAAAAGAGGCGACAGTTTTTGTCAGACATGATTAATGTCTCAAACTCATGGTACTTATTGCTCAGCAGGTCTATTTCCCCAAAATACTTATTGTTACAGTCCCCCACTACTCATTCTAGCCTACTGAAGTCAAGCTAAGTGGTCACTGATTTCCCAGGTGGTCTTAAACATCCACTGTGCTATTTCCACTCAAATACCTCCTCACTCATTTTCCAAGACTATTTTTCTTCAACTTGTGTGTTGCACTATATATGGCACTCTGCAGAATTAGGACACAATCACTGTTTTTCTCAAAGAGCTTAAAATTCAGAGGTTTCATCTGGTGATTCAGTGGAAGTGTTCTGTGGCCACATCTCCATCAGAAAGTTAGGGTAAATTATAGAAGGCAAGCTGGTGATTCAAATAAAGACAGAGATAACTGAAACCATTTGCAAATGAAAAGTGTTCCCAGTTTTAGAAACCAACAGAGTTTGAACAAGACGTTGAAAAAGCACATAAGATAGCAGATGCACGGAGAACAGCGTTGGAGTGGTAGGCGAAAGGAATGAATTTCAGCTGGCATTCAGACTAAAATAACCTTCATCCCAGGAATACGCGGGTTATAGGAGGGAGGCACACAGAGGAGAGAGGGGGGAGGAGGGAGGCAGGAGAAAACTGCATAATCACTAGTCAAAAAATGTGATGAACCAAAAGCCAGAAAACCAAATTAACTTAAGATGTACTCAGGCCTTAAGCTGTGCAGCACCCTTCACCACAGGGAAAGAATTTAAATCTCAGAATGATAGATGCAGAAATGCACCAGAGAACATGGAGGAGTAAGAGACAAATAGGCATACCAGTGAAAAGAAGTTTTACTGTTACTCTTGAACTAAAATGGAGAAAATTGGCCACAGAGAAAGAAGCAGGAAAAAGAAAAGGTAATAGCTGTGGTGTAAAGGAAAATGTGGATCTCAAAATCATCAAGGCAAACATTGCATAATTTGGAAAGGATCTGAGAGTGATTTAGCATTCTGCATTGCAGTCTTCTTTTTTTCTCACACTCCAGCTCTGTTCCTCAGAGTCAAATAACCTGTATTATTGGCAGCATCCACCAGTCTCTCTGCACCCAACCTGAGGCAGTCACTAGGCTTAAGACATTGCTCAGGTCAGCTGTCTGTGGGCTGTACGTGGGGTGGCTCCTCAGCTGGAAGGTTAAAGCACGCTCCCACCTTGCAGTCACCTACCCACATCGCTGCCCACCTGCAAGAGAAAGCTCCTAGGGACAGACAGACACCAGGGTGTCACACCCTGGAGAACAGGTTCCCACCATGCCTGGCCATATGAAGAGGAACTTGGGTGCACCTGGGACTCTGGCTTGAGAGTACCCATCATTAAATTAAAGCTGAAGCCAAGGGGTTACATTATCTTACTCCAGTTCAGATCTCCAAATGGAGGTCAACAATGATTTCAGTTCCTATTTTTTCTGTGTCCATGAGGGGCCCATTTTTTTTTTCTGAATAAAATGCTGTGCCTCTTCCCTTTTTATATTCATTCTTTCA
Source organism: Calidris pugnax (assembly GCF_001431845.1). Lineage (NCBI taxonomy): Eukaryota > Metazoa > Chordata > Aves > Charadriiformes > Scolopacidae > Calidris > Calidris pugnax. Next base: position 2,056,742 of record NW_015091112.1, read on the forward strand.
GACAAATAAAGACTATAAGGAAACAACAGGAAAACATAGTCAAGTATGTTCCTGAATAGCAAAGAGCAGCTTTGCCAGTTCTAGTTACACTTTGTCCTTTCCTTTATTGCTGGATCATGCCATTCTTTGTTAAGGAACTGCAGTGATTTGAGAGTTAGTGAGCCATTAGCACATTTCAAAGAGGAAGATTTTTGTTTCCCAGGGCTTTGCAAACAGGTAAGCAGAGAGAGCAATAGATCCTTGCCTAAGCAGGGTGGGAGCTATGGTTGCAAAGAGACATCAGCATGTAGCAGATAGCTGTCATGTTTGTATAGGAGCCCACGGTGACTTATTGTACACTTTAAATCTTGAATGTAGGATGCTTCATAACACCCCAAAGCGATGGCTGAATGGTGCATTGCACTTCTCAGTAAAGACTGATCTGTTGGACAAAAGCATAATTATCTCTAGACTCCATGGTCTTGATATCCACTGTGAGGTCCTGAAGATACTACTATAGTCAGAGGAACTATGTTGACCAACTTCTCTTGGATCGCATATAAGATTTATGTTCAATCAATCTTCTTTTCTTCACAGTTCTCATTCCTGACACTGTGCAGGTCCCATCTACCCATCTACTACATCATATAACAGGTATTGCTGTTACATGAAGAGTCCATTCTTGATCTGGGGATAGCAGTGATTCCTAGCAAGCTGGGTTCAGCAGCCTGCTGTGACCAGCAAGACTCCTGGGCAGTGATCACCATAGGCTGGGACCAAAACAGAGCTTTGGTCCAGCCAGGCACCAGTGCTTCTTACTGCTTTTATCCAATTTTGTAGGCCAGATCTGAAGAAGAAATTATTAAGATTAGCAGTGTCTCTCTTCTTCATAAAAGTAAAATCTCTACCATATCAGTCCTGTGGAAGGAGAAATTAATCTGATTTCATGAAGATGCATGAAAAACTGTAAGAAATTTGCATCCTATTGGAAAAGGTTTTTTTATTTTGGTTAGTGATTACTGTTATACTAGCACTCCAAATTCAGGAACCCATCTCCATTGCAGTGGATTCTACATAGCCTCTGCATTGTTTCTGCAGTGAATTAACAGGTAACCAGAAGAAAGGAGAGGAGATGTGATCCACTTTGTTGACTAGGTATCTCAATTTGTTCTGGTCTCTTTTTGTTTGTTTTTTTGTTTAACATGAAAGCTGAGAATTTGTTTTAATGACAAACAACTTTCACATGGTTTCCTTCCCAAAGGATCCTTTTAAATACCCTCGAATCGCTTCGTTGAGCAACAGGAAAGATATGACTTGTTCTGCAGAAATGCCCTCCAAACAAAGGAGCCCTTGATAGCTCACTGAGCAGGCAAATTGACATTGTTGTATCTGCAGATCAGCAAAGGGAAGCTCAGCTTCCCCACATGAGCTCAGCCAGGGACCTCTCCAAAGGCCAGTCTTTTGTGAGTTTCCTGGAAGAAGCTAAAAACACATTAACTTTTTGCTGCCATGGAGAGCTACCTTTGCTAAAGCTCTTCCCTGTCCTCTTGCCATCAAGGTTTTCAGTCGTCCCATGTTCAACATGCAACAGAATTCTCCTGCTGAGAACTGAAGCCCACAGTGGACAATTCCACTTCTCAAGGGCCATGATAATATCTAATAGGTGCGTAAAGCTCTTCTGTACAAGAGAGGTTTCTCAGGGACAATGCTAGAATTCAGGATTATTTAATCATGTTCTGAGCTAAGGTATGCTTCTGCAACCTACTGTCTAAAGCAAGTATCAGAAAAGAAACTACAATCTCCAAATCCAAATGCCACATTGCACACATAGTCCTCCCCATAGAGGAAATACAAGGTAAAGAGTGGCAAGTGTTAGTAATATTATTTAAAATAAAATGCACAGCGAACAGCTGCATCAGCAGACATTAAGAGCTGAGAACATGATGCACAGAGATCCTTCTTGCCAACCTCAAGCAGGAAGAGAGAGAAGAAAAGGGGGGTGAAGTAAAGAGTGCTGGAGAGAAACTCAGCTAGTTTTTTTAGCCACGTATTCCAAAAAGCAACCCACTTTTAGCACAGCTCTGGTTAAAATAACAAGTGAAATATTAGATTAAATGCTTTTTATCAAAGAAAATGGTGGAGTTTTTTTCCTCCTTAAGAGCTGTCCTAATTCCAGAGGCCCTAACCAGTCTCTGCTTTCTCCAAAGTGCTGATACTCCAGTGCTGATGGTCAGAATATTTTGTTTGCCTCCTCTGGTTCCAGGCTGCTTCTCCTCCAAAGAGTGCCGCAGTCTACCATGAAGCAAGACACTGTGCAGCTGTGGTACTCCTGGCTGCAGCACTCGTTAGGGGCTAGATCTGCTTGCCGTGCCAGTGGGAAGTGCAAGCTGCCATGGTCTAGGAAGAAGCGCACCTCTTGGCTCTGGTAAGTTAGGAGATCAATCACACAGTACAGAGGTCCCCCTTTTCCTGAAGCACTATACCTGAAAACTTGAGGTTTAAACCTCAAGGGTAGGCACAATCAAGAGTTATACATGGATACACGGACACAGGTCAGCAGAACTAATTTTCAAGTGTCTGATTTTTGTCCCTCCTATGATTCCTCTCTCCTCTAAGCAGTCTTTCCCATTCCTCAGGAATGAAGAGCATGCTAACGCATGATAGCAACACTTTGCATTTCTGTAGCACTTGCTGCCAGAGAATTCAAGGACTTCAGAGACCAAAAAATCCCTGAAGGAGCCTAACAAAGGAAAAGGAAGCTCAAAGCAACCAATGGACTACCTCAGGATGGGATGCTACTCCTGTGCTTTTGGATCATCATCAAGCAACACATGCAAGCAGATAAATATCGTTCTTTCAGTTACCAGCACAGCTGACTTCAAAGCAGAACTGAAGTCAGAAAGTGACTTAAATCCATTTACTGTCTGAATGGCTTCTCTGTGACCCCCCGATAACACTTTGGTTACGTGAGACCATCCAGAGCAGAAGAAAGCACCCCATCAACACAGCTGAAGTGAACACGAAATATGTTTTGCATTGTTGCTGGATACCACAATATTAATGCACTGCTAGTCAGAGATATCTGAAACCCATTTTAGCTTTCAGTTAGGAAAAGCTTTCCAGCTTATGCATTTTTGGTACTGGCCAAGGTGAAAAAAATATCAATCAGTGCCTTAAGACCTACCAGCAAGGCAATCGAAGAGGAAATAAATGGGTAAACACTTTAGCTGCAATTCGGGCATTATTATGAAAGAAGCAGCTTATTCAGCTAAAGGTCTTCTTGACTTCAGCCTTTCCAAAGGGCAGGGGTATCTCCTCTGTTAACAGCCTGAGAGGAATGTACTTCACTTCAAACGAAGATGCCGTTTTGCCTTCAGTGTTTGCCTTCAGTATAAGTAGATACTTTACTGTGTTTTCTGTGAAAGGTAGTAGAAAAGTGAATTATGTGGTAATGCTAACAATGACACTTTACATTTTAAACAAGCAGGCAGAAAAATAACGTCATTTGTTTATAACGTGCTCCTTAAACTTGGGGGGTGTTTACAGTTCTGAGAGAATACAACTTGGAGAAAGAAAAATGGTCTTAGCTTAAATGTTCATTGCAAGGTTAAAATTTCTCTAATGCTGTTTCTAATAGTAGCTTCATTAATTTACCTCTGTAGGATGTTAGTGCAAAACATCGTTTGCTAACAGTTGACTCACAGATAGGTGGATTCTGTGTTTGTAAAATGCCACATGATGTGCAAAAACCAGTTTTTTATTTGCATTTTTATATCCTACTTCTGTTCCTTTATTGTCATTGCTAGGAATGTTCGGCTTTTGTACATTCCCTTCACTGATACTTGGTAAGCATCTGGTGTTTCTTCAAAACAAATTTATCCTTAATACTTAATAACAGTATCCTGCCTTTGACCTTCAGATACAACACATTCTGTATTTAAAATGAGAAGAACACTGCTGCTTATATTACAGAATCACAGAATATTCATGGTTGGAAGGGACCTTTGAGATCATTGACTCCAACCACAAAAAAAAAAAAAAAAAAAAAAAAAAAAAAAAAAAAAAAAACCCCCCCCCCAAAAAAAAAAAAAAAAACCCCCCCAAAAAAAAAAAAAAAAAACCCCCCAAAAAAAAAAAAAAACACCCCCCACAAAAAAAAAAAAAAACCACCCCCACAAAAAAAAACCTGCATAAAAGTTTACTTTCTGCTATACATACCACTAAACCTTACCTGGTGTTGAAGATTTTAA
>NW_015091112.1:2061295-2091121 GCF_001431845.1 Calidris pugnax
AAACAACAAAAAAAAAAAACAAACAAAACCCCCCCACACACACCACCACAAACCAATGCACACCACGCACACACACACAGAGACAAAAACCAACAATCTTGGGCACTAGAGCATGCCCTGAACATGTCTACATGTTTCTTAAATACCTCCAGGGATGGTGACTCCACCATCTCCCTGGGCAGGCTGTTCCGGTGCCTGACCACCCTCTCAGGAAAGTAATTCTTCCTAATATCTAATCTAAACCTCCCCCGAACCCAACTTTAGACCATTTCCTCTGGTCCTGTCATTATTCACTTGAGAGGACAGGCCAACACCCACCTCTCTACAACCTTCTTTCAGGAAGTTGTAGATAGAGGGCAATGAGGTCTCCCCTCAGCCTCCTCTTCTCCAAACCAAACATGCCCAGAATATTGTCACCCTGCTCCTCTCATTTTTATTTGCCCATCACAATAGCTACATACCCTGTGGTATACACATCCTTAAAATAGTCATAGTTATTTTTAATTTTCTCTTCTGCTGTCATTTCTTATGTAATTGCCTTAAGAGACACCCTCACTCAGCTTCTCCCTTTGAACATAGTTTCTGTTTGACGTGCAGGGCACTGAAATTAGCCCTAGTTTCGGGAATCGCAACAATAGAACACAGAGCAAGCAAGATTGGAGGTGTGTGTAAACCCCAAGCAAAGACTCCTAAGCATGGCTGTACCACATCAGACCAAACTCCACTTAGTCTCTATTTAAGGCTTGTAGCACGAGCCTCTTAAAAGGGGACAAGAAAACGAGTATAGAATAATCCACCTATTATAGCCCTGAAGTTTCTAGTAAGCAAGTTTAGGGACTTTCAGAGCTAAATGCTATTGCTAAACACATTTACTAGCTGTTTTATGGACATTTTTTTCCACCATTAATTCCTTTGATTACTTTTTTGAGCCTATATATACCTTCAGTCTCCACAGTGTCTCAGTTATATGTCCCACACTTATCCACCTTGAAGCACTGATGAAACTTCACCCAGGTGGACCAAGAAGTTAGAAAAGATGCTTTCATTGCTGTACATATTTAAATGGGGAGGGCATTTCTATTAGTAAGTGGACCTTAGGACCTGCTATTTCTGCGCTATCTTAAGTGTTTTTCAGAATCACCTAAAGAAAACCTAGTAAATACCTCAGAAAAATGTTGAATTCTAGCAGGTAATGTTGAAATCTAGCAGGGTAGATGAAGAGCTCTTTTTTAATTTTTTCTTTTACCTTCTCACTGTAATTTGTGTTTTAATTAATACAAAAAGCAGCACTCAGTAAATGCCTATTTTGAGAAAACAGCCAAGACAATGTAGAGATATAATTGGTCTTTGACTGCCAGTTTTTAATCCAGGTTTTCAGTTGGGTGGAAGTTTTAACCACTGACATAAGAAGAGTATGGGTGAGTGGTTCAGGGCAACCAAGCTGCAGTTTTTAAGCACCTATGCTGTTAGTCTGCCGCAGTTGTGAGGAAAGACTTATTGGTGTTATGGTAGCTAACATCAACATATTTTATGCTGTAATGGAAAGGAGGAGCAGAGTGCACCTTACCATTTACTGTGGTTCTCCTGGGGAGCAGTAACTAGTTAAGATGCAGCAGCGCAATGGCTTGCAGTTACGTGCCTGCATCCTAACCCAAAATTTCAGTCTGGACGGGTCAAATTTTCTTCCCATCAGCAGGGAATCTCTCAGTGCAGATATTTCTGCTGCAGAAGGATCAGTCCACAGGATCTAGCGTAATTCAATTATCCACAGAGATAACCAGGACATAGTCCAGCTCTGCTGATCCTGAGATCTATTGAATTAGATCGGTAGGAGGGGCTGACCTGAAAGCTTGTTGTGAAATTGTGTACATTAATCACATAAAAGACCTAACTGCTTATATATGGAATTGATTTCATGTGTTTAGGTACCTTCCAAGCTTATTCAAGACTTGTCAGCAAAGCCACCATCATAAATTCACAGAAATATATGTCACCACACTTACAGCAATGATGTCATTTCTCAAAGTAGGAAGAACAATGAATTTAAATCAGGAGGGTACGTTCTGGACTGAAATGTGCATGGCTACATTTCCCCACGGGAGTAGCATGCCCAAGACATGGAAGGATTTCAGAAATCATTTCTATATTCATATTTTTAGGCACTAATGTTGCTGATATAATGGCCAGCATGACAGGGAAAAGTGAGCATTGTGTTTACTCTATTACAGAAAACAAACTAATACAGCTTCAGGAATTTTACAATTCTTAATGATCAGAGTGAAATGTTTTGTAGCCCTACTAACTACTGTTACTGCTCTTCATTGAACTCTCTCCAGTAGGTCCATGTCTTTCTTGTACTGAGGAGCCCAAAACTGAACACAGCACTCTAGGTGTGGCCTCACCACTGCTGAGTAGAGGAGAAGGATCTCCTCCTTCAATCTGCTCAATATCATTAGCTTTCTTTGCTGCAAGGACACATTGCTCTGAACACAGCACTCTAGGTGTGGCCTCACCACTGCTGAGTAGAGGAGAAGGATCTCCTCCTTCAATCTGCTCAATATCATTAGCTTTCTTTGCTGCAAGGACACATTGCTGGCTCATGGTCAACTTGGTGTCCACCAGGACCCCTAGGTCCTTTTCTGTGCAGCTGTTTTCCAGGAATAAATATTATAGTCATGTCTGAAGGCAAAGATAGTTCTTGAGGGCAAGAATTTAATACAGATCAAAAAAGACCTATCTTAATGATAAGAGTATCACAGTAAGACTATCTTAAATTATTCCTGAGTGGTAATGTTGAACATTTTGAACAGGAATTTAAACCTGAAATACAGGTGTAAAGCTTACCGGTATTTGTTGGACATTGGTGGAGATTATTCCAAATCCAATTGCTAGAAGGAGAAAAATAGTTAGGCATCGTTCTGTAACATTTGATGTTGCCCTCTGGCAGCGACTGGAAGCAAACCCAAGTAGTCCTCAGGACTGATTTGCTGCAGCAGTTCTAAGTGTGGAACAGCTCCAAGACTAAGATCCTTTGTGATATTTCATGTGTTACCCAAAAGTGAAAAGTAACACATACTTTTCAAAGCCACTTAAAAGTGAAAGCTCTGCTCTGATTAACTACTCATCATTATCTGATGTACACATGGTACTCTAGTCCCTCTGGTAGGCTGAGATTTAGCCTGACATCTGAAAATGGTGATAGGTTCCACCCAGCACAATATAATCTCTGTTAACTGATTCATGTAAGTCATTATAGAGGAAATAAACAAAGGACCTCAGCACCCATCTCCTGTATGCCAAATTTAACATTGAACGGTTCCTTGATTATTGGATGTGCATTCATTTTACAAACTACTGTTGGGAGACAAATTCAAAACTCAAAATTTTTTTATTTCCTTGGTTGAAACACTTCCAGAATTTCTTACAGCGCTTTTGTCTCAGATAGTTTTTTATGGCCTTATTCATATTTTGCCTTCCCCCTGCTGACCCATCAAAGTGGTTTCCTCACTAAAATAGTCATCCTGCACAAATGGTATAGTCATGCTTCGTAAGTCACACAGACTAGGAAGCAGCTGTTCGTTCATGGCTACAGAAAGAATTGGAGATGGCTGTATAGGACTCCACACAGAAATCTTTGGGCACTTCCCAGAAGCACAGGTGCAATGGAAATCCATGAGCCCAGTAAATGATTACTTTACAAGCTCACTGAACCAGAGCTGTGCAAAACTACCCTCTTGCGTAAATACAGAAGAAAAATGGGACAGTTGGCTTGGCAAGGTGTTGATGCAAAAATTAGATATGCAAGTAATATGCATGGCTGAGGTTACACAATTGGCAAACGTGGGTTGGGCCAGGAAGAGCATTTGTTCCCAAGTCCTTCAGAACTAAAACCAAGGGCAGAGTTCAAAAATAAATGCCATTACCTGAAATGAACAGCTGATCCATCAGCCTCTCTACCCTAATTTGCCACACACATTCTATGGCAGCTTCAGAGGAATATGTGTGCTTGGGTACAGACCCACTGTAAGACTTCTTAAGTCCATAATACCCATAGCCCATTGTCAGCAGAAATATTTGAGCCCTAGATCTTCCACACTCTGGTTATACCCATTCCAGTAAGTTTTACAGTGCCAGCAATTGCTCTTTGAGTCACCCTGGGGCAGTGGAGCTATCTGGTCACATTCTTACTGTTGGACTTTCCTTCCACCCACTCTAGGATGGCTGTATCCAAAATGCACAGTGGAAATGGTCTCAGGTTCATGTTAACTTCCAACATACATATAAACAAAAATCTTTTGGAAGCGACTAGTTAGACCACGCTAAAGATGTGCCAGGAGCCATGCTAACAGTTTGACAGTATAGAGGGTCGAGTTTCAGTGCTCAGGAAATCATCAAGCACTGTTTGATTTAGCTGCACAAAATGCTCGACCCTGAAAGGCAGAACATGGCCATGTCCCACAAGTCCTAATCAACTGGATAGAGGTGACTGAAAGTCTTCTTTCTTTACTGCTTTTGTATTTATTTGCCTCATTGTAATTTTTTTTGTCTATCAGGAGCAGACCAGAGACATTGTCACTCTGACGGAAACAAATTTCTGAATTTCAGTACTCCCTGTGTAAAAACCCCCACACCACTGTTAAAAATTTGTTCTAAATTGGTGCCCTACAAGTTTCAAGGAGTTCAATTAATTCTTCGACTACTATCATGATTTCATGAATTTTGGTTCCTCATTGCTCTCCTCTCTTTTTTTCAAAACACCATGAAATTATATGTGAGATGTGGAGACCCAAACAGAGACATTCATACATAAAACAAAAAGAGAAAATTCCATGGTATTACAACATGGCATTATTTCATTCTTATTGTTGGTTCACATTTTCCTGATGCTCCTTCAGACTCACCATCTAGCAGTTTAAGATAGCTTCATTTTTTGCAGTGAAACACAGAAGAATTCCCTTGTCTCTTTGTGGGAGAGGTTCAGCAATAGAGGTATCCATGGTTTTGAAGTGTATACAAACCAAACATAAAAACTCACCCTGTTCCAGCTGCGAGAGCCACCTGTAATGAAAAAACCACAACCTAACAAGTCTGATTTCTCTTTTTCTTGCAAAATTCCCTTAAGGCATGTTTGAGAGGATATCTATCTTTCTCTTCTTCTCAGCACCTTTTGCTCTTGGACCACCTAATGTACAACATACATCAACAATATGCAGGTTAAAACTCTTTTAAAACCTACAGAAGAAAATGCAAAGCAAGTCCCACAGGTCCCACAGCAGCAGCAGCAGTTTGGCTGTGTGCTAAATGAGACCCACTCTAAACACAGAAGCAGGGCTGTGTTGAAACTAACTCAGCTTAAAAACCAGTTCCCAAAACAAACCAGCAAAAAACAAGTCTTTTGAGCATATTTGAAGAGGAACTTGTGTGCTGAACAGCTGCCTTCTCCTCTCCAACACTACTTGGTCCTGCAAAAAAAGCTGCTTTCCCTTCTACCACTGTGCTTCTAGCATGGCTGCAGCTGATGATGTTGAGGCTGCAGGGTAGGTACCCTCAGTCCCCACAGCTTTGAACCCCTCACTTTGTCCTAATGACCAAAGCACACTGCCAGTCCCTTTCTGATTTATACCCCCAGACCTTCTGTTTGGGGAGCGTGGAAAGTTCATGTGAATGGAGGATTCTCCCATCATCCCAGGATGCTTCCTGGCCCTGCTCCTGGACACAGCAACTTGAAATACTAAGGATCCATGAATACATACATATTTTTAGAGCAGAAAGATAAGCTTTTCCTCTTCCTATATTCTTTTGAGCTACCAGAAAAACAAAAACATTCTGAATTTAGAGCACCTCCCTTACAAGGAAAGGCTCAAAGACCTGGGGCTCTTTAGCCTTGAGAAGAGAAGACTGAGGGGAGACCTCATCTATGTTTACAAGTTCCTAAAGGGTGGGTTGAAGGATGATGGAGCCAGACTCTTTCAGTGGTTTCCAGCGATAGGACAAGGGGCAACGGGCATAAGCTGGAACATAGGAAGTTCCACTCAAACATGAGGAAAAAATTCTTTATGGTAAGGGTGACAGAGCCCTGGAACAGGCTGCCTAGAGAGGTCATGGAGTCCCCTTCTCTGGAGATTTTCTAGACCCGCCTTGATGCAGTCCTGAGTAATGTCCTCTGGGCAATCCTGCTTAGCAGGGAACTTGGACTAGTTGATCTCTAGAGTCTCTTCCAACTCTGTCAAATCCGTGAATCCGTAAAAGCATGCTTTCTTTTTCTCTTTTAGCTTTTAGGAATGACTGCGATAGCTACTGCATGTCTTCTGCTTCTTATTATAGAATCATAGAATCCTAGAATAACTTGGACTAGTTGATCTCTAGAGTCTCTTCCAACTCTGTCAAATCCGTGAATCCGTAAAAGCATGCTTTCTTTTTCTCTTTTAGCTTTTAGGAATGACTGCGATAGCTACTGCATGTCTTCTGCTTCTTATTATAGAATCATAGAATCCTAGAATCATCTGGGTTGGAAGGGACCTTTAAGACCATTGAGTCCAACCATCCCCCTAACACTGCTAAAACCACCACTAAACCATGTCCCTCAGCACCACGTCTACACATCTTTTAAATACCTATCTTTTTAGATACTTCCAGCAATAGCAATTCAACCACTTCCCTGGGCAGCCTGTTCCAACGTTTGATGACCCTTTTGGTGAATAATATCCACCCTAAACCTCCCCTGGTGAAACGTGAGGCCATTTCACCCTGTCCTATCACTTGTTATTTGGGAGAAGAGGCCGACCCCCAGCTCTCTACAGAGTACAGCAAACAAGCCGCAGCCGGCTTATGGCTCTGCTGCCAAAGACCAATCATCCTGTATTTTTCCTAGTGCCAGAACAGGCTTTGTCAGTCCTTATTAAATACAGATGCAGTTAAACCATAATCAGCTGTTCATATAGTGGTATTCAAAGGTATGGTGCAGTTCTTAGGAGGAAAGAGACTACCTTGGTATAAAAACACACAAAGCTGCAAACCTGTTCACGCTAGCAAGGACAGCTAACATGATACAGCACTTGGGCTCAGTCAGGTCCTCAGCTTCAAAGTGCTTGGAGGTCTGTGCCCAGTAAATCTATCATTTCTGACATATGAGTGGCAGAAATGGAGTTTCTGCAGTTTAACAACTTACTGCTTGTCAGCTTCATCAAGGTAAGTGGCCACCTTCACTTTGTTAACTGAAAGAAAACAGGGTACCTGACACCACCCGAAAGCTGCAGGCAGTAACCAAAGTGGATGGACCCCATTCTTTTGGGACAAATAAAAGTCATCTTTGTGGAAGAAAGGGCAGCGTAACTATGTGGGCTCACAAGAGTCTGAGCTATCACAAGACTCCTTCCAAGTGCAAAGTGATTATCATCACAACATCCCAGTGTAAGCGTAATACGTTTTAGCAGGTTTTATAGCAACCAAGGTCCAAGAGACCAATGAGTAAGCCTCTCTGACCTGCTGCTTGCCATCAAGCATCTCTCAGGCTCCCTATAAACCATCCTAAAGGACCTAGTTACACAAATATTACAACCTCAGAAAATAAAATATTCCCAAATCAAGAACTCATTGCGGAAATATTTTCCTCCCTAAGAGATGACAGTCATCACAGTTCTCAAAGCACATTGCTTAGGATAGTCTTGGGACATGCTCCACTGATGGCAATGCACACATCCTACAGACATAAACACACAGAACAGAGCCTCTGGATGGAAATATGGGCTCAGCTTTTCATACCCTTTAAACAGGCAAGCAGAGCAGGATGGCAATATCTGCTTTCCTATGCTGCAACAGCTCTCTGGTCTGGTATTCATGGAAAATATTTCCCTGGCTCAAACTCCAGTCTCACTTGGACCCTTTCAATGATAATGACAAGTTCCCCAAGAGTGACAATGTTTTCCTGAAGGAGATGTTGGCCATATGAAAATAGACAAGAACATCCAAATTCATTTCATCCAGGTTTTCTTATTGCTCTCCATGGCTGTTAGAGTGCTATTATTTTAGCAATTGTGCTGGTACAGCACAGCATAGCTGCTGAGAGAGCTCCCAAAAGCAGCTTTTGCCATTGCAAAGGTGTCAGCATCTGCACTTTATACACTCATTTTTATTACTGTTAAATTAATTACCCCTGAAAGATTGTCCATCACTACTGCTTAATAATTTATCCATCGGTTTGATCACCAACAGAACTGACACCCAGCATCAGGCAGATTATTGCCATCAAAATATTTTAAAAAACTACACTTGTTTACTGAGCTGCTATATTGAAAAATCAGGTTTTGCCCAGTTGCATAGTCATCCAAAAATAACATTTGTTAATAAGCAATAAACCTTTTGGCAATATCCCCACTTAAATTTATTTTTTTCCACTATACTAGGCAGAAGAAAATATTTGGTTTTCCATTTGAAAATTGAAAACAGTCACTTTAGTAACTACCCATGTCTAACTAATGTTATGTTTTACTATGCTTGTAAAAGGTTTGTCCCTCTCCCTCGTCTCTCCATGATGGGACTAGAAAACAAAAGTTCTTGGAGTCATTGGCAGATTTTAAGAGCTGCTCCTCATCTTCTCTTACCTTCACAGATCCATTTTCTCTTCCTTTCCTACCTGCATGTAGCTGAAACTATCTATCCTAAAAGTCCAATGTTTTCCTCTTCTTAATGAGCAGTAACTCTGGATCAAAACAGGCTGAGGAATTTCTCACTATGAAATGAAGAGTTACAGAATTCAATGCGGAAGTAGAGGGAGAAAAATTTAGAGGGTTGAATGAAAATAGAACATTTAATTTAAAGAGCAAACAGTAAACACACTGCAACAACCAGCAGTGTACAGATGTTTGTGGTGGTAAACAGGATTTGAAGAACTCTGGTGTGTAAATCACATAAGTTTGATTGTCAGACTGTCTGGCAGAGACACGAGCCTGGCTGGAGACCATTGCACCCCACTAAGCAGAGGCTCCATGTTCTAGCCGAGGTGAGGATCCCTATAGCCAAAGACAGTCAGATGTTAGTGTGACCTGTAGTTTTTACATTTTCTCTTGGTCTAGTATATTTAAAAGACAGGAATTATTCTTTTTACTAGAAGATGTAGGACTAGTTTTCTTCATTATCTTCACTTCCTCTCTCTGCCTGGAAGTCTTCCCAGTGCTTTGCTCACTTGCACCCATGACAAATGTTCTTGACCAGGTGAGAACCACAACCATTTGCATTTGCTTTTCTACATTCTCCATGCAGTGCAGAATCTGCCCTTCCCTGAGAGGCAGCATTTGAGGTCTTCCCTCCCAATCCTAAGTGGGATATTTTGTCATGAAATTTACATTACTGCTTACTCAAACCACACATATATTCACTCTGCACATCACATGGAAGATCAGATACAGCCACAGTAGATCAAATTACACTTCCAGAAATTAAGGAATTCCAAAGAGAGAGAAACCATATGCATCAAATTATTTAATTGACACTATTAAATAAGCAAAATGCTCTATTCCCAACATCAAACTTTCCAGAAAACAAAGAGCAAGGTCAGACCTTGATTGTCAGGATCAAGGAGGTACCTGCTCTGTCCCTGCATGACAGATTTACCAAGAAAGGAGAAAGCCATTAATAGTGGAAATGTCAGCTACTTCACAGTCTTCTGACTGCTCTTCAACAGCTACTGGTCCTTGTTAGGGCTGTAAGGAAATGACCGGATCATTGCTTAAGCTCTAGGATGAGTTTAAGTTGTCTAGGTTAAGTGGAATAGGACATGGGAAACTGCTGGACGTGACAAAGGAAATTGCTGGATGAGACAAGAGTAACATGCAAAGCTGACAAAAGTCACAGCGCTGTGAGGGATGGCTGGGTTGCTGTGTCATCCTTTACCATCCAAGGGAAAGGTGTGTGAGATATGGCCAAACTTCAGAGATAACCGAAGGGGACTTTTTTGGTGAATAGAGTCTTGCAAGGTCACAGTGTGTAGGAAACCTGTCAGTGATACCAGACAGCAGTATATAAAGTATCAGCAAGTAAAAGTATTGGGAATACCAGATGTGGGTATGGAAGCTGTAAACTGGGGACATTGGGGGAAAAAATGATAATTACAGATGGTTTGCTGATTTGGCATAAGACTAGGTCAGATAAAAGAAGATTAAGAAGCATCCAGAAACAGCAAAGTTGAACATGTCTCCCTGAAATTAAGTAATCTAAAAACCTTTAAAAACTTCTTAAACTATTCTCCTCTTTAGAAGATTTATAAAATTCCTTCATTTCAGTGTCCCATGTTCAGCCCACATTTAAAATTCTGTGTCAGAAGATCCCAGCATCTGAAAGGTGCTTTCATCCTGGAGGAAGCATGTCTTCCTTAAATGTACTTTAGAGTATTCCACAGTTTTTCCTGACTGAAAAAGTCTAGTCCAAAAAGAACTTTGCAATTTTAAATCACCATGCCGTTACACATCAAAGAGTCAGAAGAAAATACTCAAGTAACGAGGTACCTGTGGATGAATTTGAAACAAAAAAGCAAGACAGAAAGATGGTCTGATTTAAAACAAAGACTGCAGTGTGTTAGACAATGACTATGTGCAATTACTTTGGGTGAAAGCCTGTAAGCTGTATAAGGGGATTCTGCTGCCACTAAAAAAGCTATTTGAGCCATGTTTTCCTGCTTGCTGATAAACACACAGCCTATAGAGCAGTCACTGCCTGGTGTTGCCTTTGGGACCAAGCTATAACTTTGCAATCCTATGCATTCAATGCTTTGAATGCTGACACATCATAAAAATAAAAAGAAAATAAACCGAAAAATCCCTCAAACACATAGAAATAATTTAAAAGAGAAGGAGATTAAGTTGCTGGTGCTCAACTGCTCCTTGTAGAGCATTTTGTGAGTTTGTTTCCTTGCTAACGCTCAAGATTCACTCCATCGTGTCCTTCAGACCAGCACTGACAGACACACACACTTTCTGTTGTCAAGGACAGGCTCCCTTAACTGTTTCTCTCCTCCAAATCCCTCTTCTCTCCCTTTTCACTCTCCCATTCTCTGCACATATCCATGCTCTTCCACCCACAGGCACCTTCTGGTCATCCCCACCTTGAAGATGACTAATGGCCGTCATTTCCAGATTTTCTCCCCTTTTCTTTGCCTAACTTATGGAAAGATCGTGACATTGGAGCAGTAACTGTCAGTTCAATACCCATGTCATGCTTTTCCTGAACTCTTTCAGTTCTTTTTTCATAGTCTGGATGTAGATCATATGTAAACTCCAATTTCCTGCATAACTGTGTAATACCTCCCACAGCAGAGCCTTGATCCTTTTATCAACAAGGTTGCATTACATATTAAATCATACTGAAACGCATCATTTTGCCTGCCACTCAGGACAGGTCATTGCCTGATCATTGACACTGCCCCCACGTCTGTATGTCCTGGGGATTATTTTGTTTCTTTGTGCAGCACAAACGGGTGCTGATGTTTTCCCAAGGTTTCTCAGCACTCCTATGGAACAATTTCACCAGGCTGATGCTATTTTCAAAGAAGCTGGGTGCACAACTCCCTCTGATCTTTCCCTTTTAAAATACTCAATCTCAGTTTCTCAGAATAATCCCTGGCTTTGAGGTTTCAATGTGACTGAAAAGAGATTACAAATCAAACACTGGATTTTCCTTTCAGACAGGATGCAATAGAATTACAATGATCTGCTGACATTATTTGTCATACTCAAAAAGGAAAAGAGCATGTTTTTCCAATTTCTTCTGCAGACTGTGATAAAATTCCTTCTGCCTCTCACATAGCTCTCTTAATTCTTATTTTCCAATTAGACCTAATTGCATCCTGTTCATTCAGTGCTGACGAGCAAGAAGCTGCACTTCACATCCAGTTCCTTCAGATGTAAATTAAGTTAGATGGCACAAGTTAGTGGTGTCTTTGAGTCCTAAAGAGAGGGAGTCCATGACCAAAAAAAAGGCATTCCCTGTACAAGACCAAATGGGGAAGACCTGCAGATTTTTGGTAGGGCCACAGCTACAGAGTTTATTTATACCACCAGCAAAGTCTATCACGGGAAAACAACAGTCTCCACATAGGCCTTATGAAATTTCAGGACACAATGATCCTTGGGAAAGTCCTAGCTTTTTGTACACAGTTTTTATAAAGTATACCCCATATACCTGTTTACAAAAACAGAAGCAAAGAAAAGTCTGTTTTTAATCAAAACAGAGAGAAGGAAGGGATCCCTTTCTTAGTGCTTCAGAACATATAATAGGTCTCTTGTCATCCTCCAGTGCCAGAGAATTTGCCCTACAGAATCATTCCAGAATGTCATCTTTTATTAAGAAGTAGTATTTACAGAAAAACAGCAAACATCATTTTTTATCTGGCTCTTCTCCAACTGTTTTTTTACCTAAAGTTTTCCTTCTGTGCAGCAGAATTTATATAACGCGAGTGCCACAGCTGTCTTCTATTTAATACACATCATATAATTAGAATATTCCTACTCAAAAACTAACAGGTTTACAGCGGTGGCCAAAGCACCTGAGACACCAAGCATGAAATCCTACAAGGCACCACAGATACCTCCAACCCAGGCTACAGATGGTAGGTGGTAACTGAGGTTACCACCCATCGTCTGAGAACATCTAAAGAACAAGCTGGGTCCCCTAGCTCAAAGAGACTGCAGGGTGAAATGCATTTCCTCAAACCATTTCATATGCACCTCACTCCTAAGCTTCTTTTACATTACTTTCTTGAGGTATGTGGCAGGTGTCGCATAATGGCATATTTATTTATTGTGTATTCAGTGCTCACTGGAATGAGATGTGTGCTCAGCTGTGTGGCACAGTGTAAGGCCTGTCAGTAAATTTTTATTCTAAAAAAAAAAGTACTTTTAATGCTGCCTGAAACAATCTCCGTCTTCCACAAGTAATCCTAGCATCCTCACCTACTGCATCAGCTGTTCTTGTTTGCAAGACCCAAACATTTGTATCAGTAATATTCTAGGTTATATGTGCAGAATATTGGTGACTATATAAGAAAATGACTATTCACAGCTCAAAATATCTCCTCCCTGAAGATGCAATTCCTCTTACACAGAGAAAAATCATTAGGCCCAATGCAGCACTGAATTTGTATGTAGATTTTGTGCTGATCTTTATATAAGAGATGGTCCCACACTTCGTGTCCTTCAGTCCTCCCCTGTCTGTGGCCTTTATAATGTTGATAGCCCAATAGGGGATAGTGGAAAAGGCAGGCTTCATCTGTCAATAAAACTCTTTCTGAATTTTTTTAAGTGTTCCCTCACAGATCTAACTTACCTGAAGGGCCCAAAAATATCCTAAAGGGCCACAGACTGTGTCTTTATTTCCTTGTCTGACTGCAGTTGCTTGGCTCAGACTGCACTTTACTAAGTGTTTTACAGGAGTTACTGTTCCTGGCGATGTTAATTTTTTTAAAAGCAATTTTTAAAAATACAAAGACAGATCAATGGATTTTTAGTTCTTCATCCTCCAAAGTGAGTTACTCATTTTCAGTATGTGTTATCCTGCCTACATATAGGGACTAGTCCCTTGTGGTACCCACCCGTTCAGCAGCAATGATGGGATCTGAGCCCTCCAATTAAGTGCTATTACATTCAAATTCTTGACAGGAATCAAAACATGGAGGTTACAATTCTATTAACCTGTTCTCTGGCCCTGAGGCCAAGTGGCAAAGTCTGCCCACATCCATACTGCTACACTCCTTTAGCCTCCATAACAGGGTAACACATCCAAACTGTCTTTGGGGAGTTCATGCAATTAGAAGAAAGCTAGGAATTGACAGGAAATGTGAAATACCTATGAAAAACTGTTCTACCCTGAGAGCAAGTGAATACTCGAAGAGGAGCCCAGAGAGGCTGTGAGAACTCCATCCTTGGAGATGTTCAGATCTTGACTGGGCACAACCCCTGAGTACTTTGCTTTAACTGGACCTGTTTCAAGCATGGGGTTAGACAAGGTGATTTCCAGACCTTCCTTCCAACCTAATTTATTCTAGGAATGGTCCTTGGCCTTTGTTGACTTCCAGACAGTGTCTGGGAAATGTTTGGGAGACTGTATCCAGTCCAGGCAGAACCATGCCAAGCACTTTGCTAAAAATTTAACAGTAGAGACGATCAAGTTCCAGAGCTCAGGGATAACTCCTGTCGCTGGTTAACTGACTAGAAGAGATACTAACAGAGGTGTCAGTATTCACAAAGTCATACAGAACGTCTGGAACAGTGTAGGAAGTCCAGTGCCCATTCTTTTAACTAAGATTTGCTCCATATCACTTGGTATACTCTTCCTTTGTCAAGATGTTTGTTAGGGCATCCAGCTTAGACTGACATGAAACCTTAGCATGGGCTTTAGTTATTGTGTTATGGTTCTTGTTGGAACAGCATTTTCACATTCAGCTGTTCCTTTCTGATACTAACCTTGAGACAACTACAGATCATCCTTTTGTAAGCAAGATTATGAGACCTTAAAAACCACATGCTTCAGGAGGTGTTGTTGACAAGTGGCACGTGTGCTTTTCAGAATCTGGAACCTAGTGAATAGATTGCAGTCACAAAAGACAGATAACATCAGATACCTTTCAATAAAGGCTACAGAACTAAATTTGGCACCTCACCATATGGTTTTAAATATGACCTTCCCAAGAATCTGCATCCAGATTTATGTTTGTCTTACTGGACACCAAGGTGCATGTCTACAGCTTTTTTTTCAGGAACATAAGTATTTTCTCTGCCTGCCTTCTAGCATGGCCAGATTCTGGTAAACTCCAGTTCGAAATTGTTGGGATTAACTAAATCAGCAGGACTAACCATATCAAGAGCAAAGTTCTGCCTAATGCTGCCAGCTACTGGATCGGCCTGTATTAGCATCAGAAAGACCCTGCAGACAGACTATGCTTTACATTTTGTGACTGTATTGGAAGTCATAGTTGGGTGCAAAATTCTGGTTTTCATTTGGGAATTTACAATGTCTATTGTTTTGATATCTGTGGATGAGAAGCACTTTGCCATAATTTCACATAGCAAGGTGAAACAATCTACCTAAAGCCACCCGATTTGCCAGTGGCAGACCCAGGAGAGCTTGCTCTGCTAAGTGCCAGCACACAATCAACATAACTTCCATTTTTTCTCATTTCAGTGAACTATTTCCCCATCTTACAAATAATCCCATTTTCTCCTGTGTCTAATCTTTCCCATAGAGTGAGTAATATTAGTTGATTTGGCATTCAGGCTTTGTCCCTTAACATCACTGACAGATGGCTGTATTACTGATCTCTCTATAAGTGGAAATGTAATGTTGCTATTCCCTCAGCCCATTGGAGCAAAGAATATTTATTACCCACCTTGCGTTGGTTTCCTTTGCAGCTCATGCACTTTGCACCTTTCAAGAAGAGTCCCTGGATGCCATTGATAAAAGAGCAGCTACCTCTGGATGCTGGCTTGGAGGCGTGCAGTAGATCAGCAGTACATGAAACAGCAAGGACAACTAGCTGGATAATTCTTCTGCACTAAAAATAAACAGTGAATAACCGCTTACATTTAAATAAGCATATTCAGCATGTTCACATATTATATTCTAATTACTTAATAGCTTGAACTTTGTTAAACAGTGCATTTTATAACACGCATTCAATCTTTCTTACATTGCTCTGATGATGCTGACAGCAGCAAGTAATTGATTTGGGCTGTGCTTCAGGTACTCAAGTAAATCTTGATCTCTCTCTCTTCCTCACACACTCATTCAATTAATTTCTTCCTAACTTTAATTGACATTCCTCTTTTTTCAAGGGTTCCAAAACTTTATTTCTCCAAAGATGCTTTGTCATTCCATTTGGTTCCTAAACCCCTTCCCTTTTGCACACTCTGGTCTTCCTCTTCTGGCTGCAGATATATCTTCCCTAAATCTTCCTTTGCCTCAAGTCCCAAACATCCTTTCTCTTTCCAGACATCTCAATTACCTTGCTTTTTTAGGGGGGCAGAATTAGGTGTTTAGGCAGCAGTAGAAAGCTTTGGTTGTTATTGCTGCTTGGCTAAGGGAGCCTTGTATAACCCACAGATTGGAAGTTTGCTGCTATTAAGTAGGATAAACACTACTAATAAGCTCCCATCCATACAAGAAGGGCAGAGAATCTATCTCTTACTGAGAAAAAAGTAAGATTTGGGGAAAACAGGCATTAGAAACACTGTTGCCTTAACAAAAATTAAATTTATCCCTTTCCCTGCCTGATTGCCTGCCTTGCCTCGAGCTTGGTGAAGTTAAGGCTCCATCCAGACCACGTGTGTTACGTTTCTTGCTTCTCCCATAGTAGAACCTACATGTCTTGTACAGCTCCAAAATAATAGTACAAGAGTTCCTTGATTGTGGAAATCTCCTCTTTATAAAAAACATTGGCTAACAGTAAGGCATGAAAACATTGCAGTGAATTTATGGCTCAGGGAGGGAGCAAAGTTACCCGAGGGATTGCTTTAGTCCATTTGTTCCCCTGAGCCGAGTGTCAGAGACAGTTACACAAAACAAGTTACTCTCCTTGACTTTTTGCATGCATGAAAACCCTGAAGCTCAAGGCATAATTTCTCCTGATAAGAGCGCTTACTCTGACACTCCTTATGACTGCAATAAGTATTTTAATGTTAAGAACATCTACTCTTAACTCCTCTTCTGTCTTTAAAAAGGCAGTGATTCATGGTTTCAAGCTACACTTCCAAAAGGAGCACAGTGCAGGATCTTATGAAAAGCATTTTTAACAATGGTTAGAAAATCATTTGCTGAATTATGTTGCTTGCTGTTGGAAAAGCTTCCAAATTATTCTCCCGCCCAAAAAAGGAAGTTGAAAATTAAAGCAGAATAATTTTGAATAAGTTCTGATTCATAAAGTTTCTCTCATATTAAATCCTGCTCTTAATTGGGCTGCTGGCATAGCTGTGCAGTAAAAGAGCCCTCCAGATCAATGTGAACTGGGCTAAGTATGCGAGTGTGTGCTATAAAGTCACCGTTGGTAAAGATAGATTGCAGCTTTAGCTTTGCTGGAGTGTATCTACCAGGCCTTGTGTTTGTGTAATTGGCTGTTGTCATTCCACAAGATTTGATCGTGCTAACGCTGTAAAATGATCAGGAACCTCTCAAAGTGTAGTCGGTGCAGTATAACATACAGCACAGTGTCAGCCAACAAACAGCTATAATGCTGATACCACACAGTCAGCTATGAATAGCCTGTGTACTTTTGAGATGGGGTTCTGTTAGTTTTATAGCGAATTCCTTATCTATAGTAATCCATTTGTGGATGTTTTTGATAAGGCTGAAACAACTTAAATTCTCTCCAAACTGAGATTTCAGTGATGCTTTGATTACATATACATAACGAAAAACAATCTAAATATTTTATCAAAAGTCATCATTAATACTATTTCTGTAACAATTAAAGATTATAATGTAAATACGCACTGAAAAATACTATGAATATGCTCATTAAAATAACACCTTAAACCTTGAACACAGATGGAGTTGTATCTGCTGGGCTAGATGTTATAGAAACCATGAAAACGAACAGGTCATTTAAATGTAAAAGCCTTTTATTAGAAGCTGTTTATTTTAATAGATATTTTTAAATTGTAAAACAGGTTTCCAAAGGGCAAAAATAACTGAGTTTGTCACCAAAAACTCTCCTGGCACAAGACCACTAGCAATGCTCCATCTGCTGTGACACAGCCATGACATCACCGCGGCTGGTGCCCAGAGTTAATGCTGCATCACTCTGACATGGTTACTATCTTCCACCATTCAGGCAAGAAGGAACAATTAAATAATAAAAATAAATTAATGAAAACTTTATTTGCAAATACCTCTGAAGATTCAATGACTCCTTTCAGATGCTCTCCTCAAATCTTATGTTCCAAAAATCTATTCACTGCAGCAAAAGGACATTCCAGGAACAAAACCAGGGCTCATAGCATTTTCTTCTTGCTCTGGGAAATGTTCAGCTATTAGCCTGAAACTCATAATAATTTCAGAGAGAGAAAATATACATTTTAATAGACATTTCTAAATTTCCCAAACTCTGTGTTTCATTTCCTGTGAATTCTGTGCCGTGTCAGTCACAAAACTAAGCAGAGAATGCAAAAAATGTATACAAAATTGCACAGTAGTGAAGAGTATTTTGACCCTTGAATGGTCAGAATGAGTGGAGGGATTTAGAGTTTATTTCTTTTGAGAAAAATAAAAGGAGAAATAGTAGGGAAAAAGCAAAATATGCAGAAAACAGAATGGTGCAATAAACCAGCATCTGTGGGCCCACTTCTGGCTTCTTATTCTGAAAGAGTAAGTTCCTCTTTAAATGCTTTCCCCATGTATACCCACCTATAGTTTTTACTTTTCCCCTTCCAGTGTTGTCATATCCATGTATGTACAGAGCAATTTGGATATTTGCTGAAAGCATCACCCTTACAATGTATATGGACAAGGTGTATGTGTACATACACTTTAGAAAACACCACTGGTTTTGTCCAGCTGAGCAGGAATTTAGCAGTGTGGTGATGAAAATCTTCTCCAATTTCCAGAAACATCAGTCAAGTTGGGGCAGTTTTCATTTCATCTGTTACTGGAATTATGGGAAAAGCAGAAATCACTTCCCTAATGGCCAAAACTGGCTTTGTCACAGGGCTTGGACAACAAGAAGCTTCATAACTGAAGTTTGGTCTGGCAAATAACAAAGTTTCATTGAATCTGCACACTGATGCCAGCTTCTGTCTCCAGTTTTGCTTCCCTGCCTCTTCCAATCTGTCTAGTAAGTGAAGGAACCTCATTAACAATTAATCAGCTTCTCTTGGACTCTGATGCCTGTGTGTGTTTTGGAAGGCTTCTAATTATGGATGGCTTCATTTAAGAATGCATTAAATGGTCTACAGATTTGAAAGGAATTCATCACAGTATAATTAGGTTGATAGCTCTTTGGTCATCAAGTGGCCTACCATTTCCCTCCTGATGGTGGTTAGATAATGATACTGAAAAATGTAATAGTTGTCTCTAATGACTGACCCTAGACTAGAACAAATTGCTTGCAAGTCACAATTTTTCACTCATCACTAACAATTTCTGTCTTCTCCATCATCACAGACAGCTGTCAATCAGAGAGATTTTTGACTCATAAGCAACCTGGGGGTTCCCCCAACAGGACACTGCAATGGGACAGTGTCTGGATTAGGAAGCCCTGCTCAGGAAAGGGACACAGAGTCAGCAGCTGATCTTTACTGGTCACAAGGTATAGTTCAACACCCATCCATTACCATCTTGTCATCAAGCTGCCAGTTAGACTCTTGTTTATTCCTAAGTACAGCAGGAATAGCATTAATAATGCTATAGAGCTCAAGAAAAAAAATATAATCTGTAGAGACATCATTTATGGCATTTCCAGAGCAGGGACAGCCTCGTGGTCCTTTAGGAAAGCTGGGTGAATAACATTTCCTTTCAGTGGTCAATCCACAAAAGTAAGTGAGAGGAGAAAGAAAGGGAGATCTGATTCAGTCCAAAGAAAATTATTCTTTTCAATCAAACAAATCAACAACAAAACTCCTCAGAATAATCAATTTTGCATCAGACAAAAACAGATTTAATTTCATTTTTAATTATTAATGTCCTTTGATTTTTTTAACCTAGACAATTTTGACATGAGCTGCTGTTTCAAAAAAAATATCCATTTTTTCATTGAAGTCAGAACCGGATTTTTAACATTTGAGCCATTTCTCTCATTTCTTGCTGAAGCTACCTGATAGTTTCACAAAAATATTAATTTCCCCCACAAGCCGTTTGGTGGCACATTCGATAAACGTACACAGGACTTGCCTGCTTGTCTTCCCCGGGGAAAACTATCAAATCAAGATTCTCTGGCCCGCTGCTAAAAACAGCCTGTTTCCATAGCTGTCACTTCCCCTGCAGTGAGGGAGTCTGAAACATCCCTAATGCCTCCCCACGTCTATTAAGCTTCCCCTCGCTGGCTGGCACGCTGCTTGCAGTGCCCAACGCAGGCAGGAGTCTGGAGCAGCCTTGTCTGCTGCAGTCCTGACTCACTTTCTTGGCCCAGCTTCAACCGGTTGGGGAATTCCCTGGAGGATGGATGTCTGGGCATCACAACGCTTCTGCAATGCTTAAAGGTTAAAGGAGCATGGAGGTACCCGTGGAAGAGGTCTTCCTGCAACCACCTTCATGGAAGTCATAAAAGCCTTTTGAGATGCCCCCACCAAAGGCACCATAGAATGGCTCCATGTGGCAAGCTGCAAGCATCCTCCTGCCAGAAGACTTGCATAAGAGTCTGTTCAACCTTTTTCTACCCATTTGTGTCTGTAGTTTTGACCACAGAACAAAAAAAAAAATATTTTGATATCCAAACTAGGCAGAAATACCTAATGTACCTAGCAGAAACTCCTTCAGGGCTATTAGAAAAGCCCTGAAGGTGACACGAGATGGTGTAGAGCAGCAAAGCCAAAACAGGTCCGTGACCCACTGGTACTGTTTGAACATCTTGCATATGGCAAGGGTACAGGGCTGGACTGAGAGAGAGCTCCCAGCCCCAGCAACTGTTTCCTTCTCACCACCAGTCAACGTCCAAGACCATGAAGCCTTTTGAGAATGAAAAAAATCCCTTTCTAGCATCAACAATACAGCTTTGTCCAGACTAGAATTGGGCAACAAGTCTTAGTTAAGCCATTTATCATCCAGATATGGAAATGAGGGCTGGCAAGTTTGTCTTGATTGTATTATGTTGTTTTCCTGACAGGAAAACAAAAATTAACTCCTTCATACCCACACTTTCTTGGTGAAATGCTTGACATGTTAAAATCAAAATAAAATAGCTGTAGTTCTGATGTTAAATTTTAACACCTAAATATGCCTAAAAGTTTAGTTACTTTGACTTGAGTGTAATCTTTTTTCTAGTTCAAAACACATTGCTTTGAAAATTCTGTTTTGGGTTTTGATTCTTTATTTTTTCTTAAGAGAGAATTCTTTTGCTTGAATTGAATTTTTCATGTTCTTTTTTTGTACTACTGACATATTGAAAAGGTTTGCTCTGTTGGTACCCAAACCAGTCTTTTCTCTGAAACAAAGAATTCCATAGGAATTCTTATAGGATCTTTTAGGAAAAAAAAAAAAAAAGAAAAAAAACCAAAACCTAGCCCACACCACTTTGAGGGCAAATGTCACAGAAGGTTTTTTTGCACTTTTGTCGTAGTGGCCACTGGTTTACAAAGTTCTAAAGATTTGATGCTTAAACTTGCAGCCACTGGTAGTACTGTATAATCACGCAACTCCATTTACTGAAAAGTCCAGGAAAATGGTGTTCCAGGTGTGTTCCATGTGCCCAAAGGCAACGGCTTTTTCTAGCCACAGTTGTTTGCATCCTTGGGCCCCACTGTAGCAGCTCAGTGTGGTTCATATTCAATTTTATTCATATATAGGTATCATGGCTTTTATCCTTTGTAAGTTTTACAATGGATACAAGCCATTCATAGTGACCTCCAGGAATCCCAGTCTCTGTTGATTCTCTTGCTGGGCTAAATTTTGGGGAAACACAATCACAGCTGGCCCTGAGGTTGCAGAACAAAAAGAGACAGAGGGAAGAACACCTGAGAAAAAACTACACCAGGCAATAGAGCAAGTTGGACTTGCTCAGTGAGAGCTTAGACTTTGTCACTTCTACATCAGGAATTATAAATTCAGAAGATATGTTTCACAGTAAGGGATTGTGGTTTATGCTCCATGAGAAAAGGTGCAGAAAATACAGACGTTCTATAAAAAACCCACAAATTAGTTCATACCCACAGGTCGGTTGGGGATGAATGAAGCCATTTGACTGAAAACAAGAACCAGTCTGAAACACACCTCACATCCAATCTATGCAAAAACGAAACTTGAAAGAGGTGAAAATTATTTGGTAAGCAATGTTCCTTCTGTCTTTTGCCTCAGCACCATCTATCTCTGATGATCAAAGTCATGAAAATGAAATCCTGGACAGACACATGGAGCATTTGTTAATTCCATGGGAAATGGAAGAGACCTTTGGTCATCCAGGACATCAATAATCCACTATGTGAGCAGCCAAAAAGCAAAATGTTACTGATTACTGTAACTTAAGCATAGAGAAAATTGCTCTGATTTTAGCATTTTGATAGACTTTACTTTCCTATTCAGTTACTGATTACAAGGAGGAGAAGGGGAAAACATGCAGGGACAGTCATGCAGAGTCTGAGATACCCTTCAAGGCAGGGTCCAGAACATTACTGTAACTTAAGCATAGAGAAAATTGCTCTGATTTTAGCATTTTGATAGACTTTACTTTCCTATTCAGTTACTGATTGCAAGGAGAAGGGAAAAACATGCAGGGACAGTCATGCAGAGTCTGAGATACCCTTCAAGGCAGGGTCCAGAACACACCAGCAACTTCAGCAATTAAAAATGTTGGCTTAGCATTTGCTGGAGCAATGGGAGGAGGGTACTGTCACTAAATCCCCTCAGTAAGTCTGGATCTCATGGAAAGAAGGAAATGAGGAAGATGTTGCTGAGACAAGAGGACAGCAACTCTGTAGACCTGCAACAGGGAAAAGAGGATGCAAGAGAAGTTGGGGAAGTTGTGAAAGCAGTCAGGAAGTTTTGCTATGAAGAGTTTAAATCATTTCCGAATTCATTGTATGCTTTAATGAAAATATTGCCAAAATAGAATACATTGCTAACCTATGTTTCAGCAAGGAGAAGGGAAAAACATGCAGGGACAGTCATGCAGAGTCTGAGATACCCTTCAAGGCAGGGTCCAGAACACACCAGCAACTTCAGCAATTAAAAATGTTGGCTTAGCATTTGCTGGAGCAATGGGAGGAGGGTACTGTCACTAAATCCCCTCAGTAAGTCTGGATCTCATGGAAAGAAGGAAATGAGGAAGATGTTGCTGAGACAAGAGGACAGCAACTCTGTAGACCTGCAACAGGGAAAAGAGGATGCAAGAGAAGTTGGGGAAGTTGTGAAAGCAGTCAGGAAGTTTTGCTATGAAGAGTTTAAATCATTTCCGAATTCATTGTATGCTTTAATGAAAATATTGCCAAAATAGAATACATTGCTAACCTATGTTTCATCTTCCTTCTTTTTGTTATTGATATCAAGGCAATGATCTCTTATTGGCACCATATGTATCCATGAATTCAGAGACCAAGGGGGTCAGGATTTTTTTTATCTTCCTTCTTTTTGTTGTTGATATCAAGGCAATGATCTCTTTTTGGCACCATATGTATCCATGTATTCAGAGACCAAGGGGGTCAGGATTTTTTTCCCCTCTAGTTTGGCAATATTCCACTGAACTGACAGGATTTAAATTATTTTTTTTTTTTCTAGAGAGACATTTAAGTGAATTGATTTTGAATCTTTGACATTCTAATCGATACATGTAAGAGAAAATACTACCTCACAACTGCCAGTTTCTGCTGTGGTAGTGGTTTTCTTCCTTAGTACCAGATAAGTTCAGTCACTATCTAAATGAAACGTGCTGGGTCAACACATTTTCCCTAAAAGCAAAGCTCTACCAAAACAAATAAGGATAAAAAGATCAAGGATGCCAAGTCCATCCAGATCTGCAGTGTCCCAGATAACGAAGCCCTCCCACCTCCTCTGCACTTCGGGCTTTGCTCTGAGCACCTGCCCAGTCCATTGGACTAAAACAAGAGTGGTCCAAGCTCATGTGAAGAAGAAGCTAAACTTCCTCCTTCTCGTTGTAAATGAAACTGGGAAAGATGTGTCTGCCTGTCCTTTCAAAGCAGTTTTATTCATCCTCTTCCTTGAAGTGTATCATTCCTCTGAAGTATTGCTTCCCAGCACCGACATTGACACATAGGTCTCTGCAGTGACAAATGGAAATGTGAGATTGGGGTGTTTTCATGGAGATTGGCCAGAATTAACACATATTTTATAGTGCCAGGGCTCATACAAAGCTCAAGTGTCATTATGTGACACTTAGTCAAGTAATAGATATATGTCATTAGTCAAGTAATAGATATAACTCCCGCAGTATGAAGAGCTGTTGTTGTTTTCCCTTGCTTTTCAATTGCTGTCCTATGAGCATCACATTTAAACAGGGACAAAGTATGTGAAATACAAGGTTATTTTTTTATATATTTAATATTAATTAATATTATGGTTGGACTCAATGATCCCAAGGGTCTCTTCCAACCTAGATGATTTTATGATTCTATGATTACAATCCCTGTGGTAAAAGATGTGTCAGGCTCTGTTCTCAAAACACAAAGGGAACATTGGAAAGAAGACTAGCACAGATTATTTAAGGTTTGCTCTTTTTTGACACATTTTATTTAAAATGTTAAAAGTCATTACTCCCAAAACATGGACTTCCTGTAAATAAACTAGTGATTTCTTTTCACTGCAGTCCTCAGAGTTTCTTTGCATTCCATTACCATTTTGTCTCTATCTTTGCAAATTATGATTTTGATTCTAACACATTAGATTTTTAAATATTTCCCCAATTCTCCTCAGCTGAGTATTTGCAGGCACATCCATTTCTACATGCAATCACCCTCACACATTTGCAGCAGATAGATAATGAACACTTGAGTGTTCTTCATTATAGAGACAGAAGTCAAGAGTCACAAACTAAGCAGCTGTTTGAATAAGACTGCTCTACTGAGAGCCCTGAACCTCTACACCATTCTCTAAGAGACAAACTAGGGAATAGCATTTGAGCTTCATATTTTAACACTGGAGAGGTCTTCTAAATAACTGGGAGTAAGCAGTTATGGAAAGGGTCAGAAACCTGTCATTATTTCAATGAATCGTGCAGGTAAGAGGTAGAATTTTGTTAAAAATAGCTCAGAGTGCATGCTCCAAATCTTCATTTGCCAATGGAAAGGGATATTTTGCATTTGAAAAAGCAGTAAGTGCACATAAGAATGTTATTAGCATCCTAAATGCCAATCTCACACTGGAAAATTAAGCTGTGCTCGTGAACACACTTGGGCGCTAAAACCCAGTTGTCTATATACTGTTAAATTGTTAGAGTGGTCCCTGGCCAAACGCAGTCTCCCCCCAGACAGCTCCTGGATATGGTTGAGAAGTTAACATAAGCCAGAAACTATTCCTAATCGGCACTTTGGACGCAGTCACTCTGCTTTGAAGGTTAAGATAGTTTAATAGCATAGATGCAGGTTGTCCTGTGCCAGTTGGCTTCAAGCACCCAGTTCTATTCTCTCACCATTTAATTAGCTACTGAAGATATAGCCAAGCCCACCAAAGTGATCTCTTTTACTTTTTTATCTTTGGTTATTAGAAAAATACTAAATACGAAAACCTTGCTAGGTACATAAATCAATTTACAGGGGTTAAGGAGGAGTCTGAGTCTATTGGACCTTACCCAGCCCAGTTTCCCCTTCCACCAGACTAAGCTGTCTCTGATTGCCTGGTTACACACTTCTTGCTTATTTTACAATATTTTAGACTTTATATCGGCTTTGTGTTATTTATTTAGGAACTTTGAGTGGGAAAACAACCTTTTACATATCTGTTTGCTCAGAGTATTTTTACATGTATGCAGTGAAGCGAGTCAGATGGGTAGTGAGGCTCTTTTCCCAATTTTCCGCTCTTTACCTCCTTGAATACACGAGAGGAAATACCAAGCTTGTGTATATTAGTCCATCCCTAATAGTTAACCTTAATGTGTTGAAGGGGCACTCAGGGATTCTGATTGTTTTATGATTTTTTTTGTTCATTATCGTAAAGTAATTCAAGGTACTTCACACCCAGCAGTAGCAAGACCGTGAGAAGGAAAAAGTACAGATCAAGCTGTTGGAATCAAGAGAAATATGCACAGCCTGAGGTGTTTTCTTCCACCCACACACCTTGCTCAGCAATCAAGACATATTCAATGCCTCTTTAAAATGAAATAATTTAAAAGCCTACTGTTTTGCCAACTTTTCTTCACTCCCGTTGCTCTAAAATGTGCTATTTTCCCTGCATAACTATTGATATGAGCATAATTTATTAATTCCAATTCAGCTGCCCACTGATTACCACCAAGGATCATCTGCTGATGAAGGATACGTGCCTCTGCTCATTTCCAGACACATAAATGCATGATGTTCTGCTCCATTCCCCAAGGGCAAAAGCAGTGCAGCATTCTCCATCACAACTGCCGCTCTCTCACCTCCTGTTACTGGCAATTTGGCTGGAAGAGCTGTGGCTGTTGAGATTTAAAGGCTTGAGGAAATCCAGCCATTCTGTTGTTAGTGGAGTTAATAAGGCAAACAAGTCCATGTGCTAACTCAGATGGCTAAATTCTGCAGTCCATCCCCAGTTGAAGTCAGTGGGAAAGAAGCCAAAGAAGCCTGAGAAAGCTTGATTATTTCTGAACAACTAGCACAACTAGTAGTCATTTTGTCCATCTGAATGTCCAGTTTTATCATTTTTAGAATAAAAACTTACAATTTTACCCGGTGGGAAACATTTTTAGTTTCATAGTTTCAAAGTGTTCTATTATACAATAATAAAAATAGTGACCTATTTTGACTAAACTGAAACTACTCTTTTTATACTCCAGACCTTCACTGAAATGTTCAAGCAGAGGACACATTTCAGAAAACATCTAAAAGCCCCGTGGTTTCCCTTTGTTCCATTCATCCCATGAAGGCATCCTATATAAAGAGAAATGGTGACATCACCATCTATAAGCCAGGGGAACTGGCACATGTTCTCTAAGGAAATAATTAGGAGCAGTTTGATGAAATATAGCAAAGGAAATGCTAGTGATCATCAGTAAATCTTTATATCTTCATGGAAGAGGTCCATGGGAGACGAGAGCAGTTCTCAGTTTCCATAACAAAGGTTCATCTCATCCCCTTAAACATATACATGATGCTGTGAGAACTGCTGAAAGTGGAGAAGCCCAGTTCTCCCAGCTACCCCACGTAAAGCACCAGCCAGCCAGTCTGAACCACAAACAACTGGTGTGCAGAAGGCAGTGGCATGCAGCATACAAGGGGTCAAACATCAATTTTCCCTTTACACACCCTTCTCCAGCACACCGTGGGATGTTCTGCCTGGAAATGTTTGGGTTTTTTTTTTTCAGGACTGTCTTAAACTTTGTTTTGGGACAGGATATGGAAGTTTTCTGAGAAATGAAAATTCCAGGTGTTTTTTTTTACCATTTGCAGTGATGGTAAGTTCCAGGAAACCTGGCAGCTTGAGTCTTGCTCATCCCCACTGTGTATTTTACCACTACAGCACAAACCGCTGTGCACAATGTAACGCAGACGAGTTGTGCCACAGTGTGACACAAAGCCACTTTCCTCCAAAATAAAACCTACAGACACAGTCACCACCTCAACACTTTGAGTGACAACCCAGTACCACCAAAGTCAAACAGAAGTTTCTCCCATTCAGCTGAATTAAGCTGAGATTTTATTCCCAACTGACAAGGGGAAATGCATTACCTTCCTTGCCCTTGGCAATCTGTAGCAATGCCACCTTCCAAAGACTCAGTCAAGATCCATTTATCTTATTGTTCTGAAACAGACCTTTTTACTTCTGGACTTTCCTTCCTGGCATTCGTGAGCAGCTGCTGCAGGGAGCTCCCTAATGCTCTTCCCAATGCAGAGCTTGCTAGAACAGAAGCCTTTGGCCTCGGCATAAGCAAGGAGATTGATAGTCTGCTCCCACGCCTGCCCAATGCATTTTGCAAACCCCCCAGCCATCTGGGCAGAGACAGCACTTCCTTGGAAAGGACTGCATCCCCCACTGTGAGCAAATTTTAAAAAGGGGTTGGATATAAATGCTAAATAATAAAAATATGCATCAGCGCTTTCTCCACCTGAAAAGAAGACTGGACACTGCAGCAAAGCTTTCCCCCTCCATCTTTTTGCATTTGTCAGGTTGTTTCTCTAACTCTGTTCAGCCAATCCTTCTTCATCCCACCTCAGTGCCTCCATGCCTTGCACAAATGTACTGTTCCTATAAAGCCACTTATGTTCTCTGAGGGGTGGAATTAGAGTCATGGTCCATCCCTACAGCTGGGGTAAAGCTGAGCAACCTGCTGATAAGGTATGCTTCTTCCCCATCTATTCGACAACATCATGAGATACTTCTTCTGTGCAGTGGCAACTGTAAGAATAGTCAAGGCTAAATAATAACAAGAATTATTTAGATTTTGAGTTAACAGAGTCTTTTCCACTGAAGATGCTGTAGCTTCTTAAGACCATAGCTTGAGCTAAGCTCCCCCTGCTTGTGGCAACTCTACATCAACATTTCCAGTGCAGTGCTAAGGGACATGGTGTAGGGGATGACTTTGTAGAGTAGGGTAGATGGTTGGACTCGATGATCCCAAGGGTCTCTTCCAACCTAGATGATTCTATTATTCTATGATTCTATAGTGGTAATTCATATTTGACCAGTGATTCATGTCTAAGACATTTTGAAATCCCTCAAGAGAACTGTATAGATGAGACTTATCAAGGAATGGATCTAGTTATGAATTTTGGGACTTTTTTTTTTAAAAGAAATACAGATTTATTTAGAAAAGTTTACTGGTGAAAGTGTCCTCAAAGAACAGTTTAGATTTATTTTTTTTTATCAGCAGTGGATTTTTTTCTGGCAGTTATAGAAAATGCAAGTACAGTCTGATGATCAAGGCATTCAACTTCAATATGACAGACCAGGCTACAGCAACCTGGTGCAAACCAGAGCTGAAAACTGAGGCCATTTCAGTCCCATCCCAACACATCCCACAGCCAGAAACTCAGAATTCACCGTCAGACACATGAATATCCCCCCAAAGGTGCTGACATTTCGCAGAGTAGATTGGGAAGTTTTCTAACACCTTCCCTAACATTGCCATAACACTTTTTCCTGCTTGTCTTTTATTAAGGGAACTTATTAAACTATCTATCAACAGGAACCCTCTCCCACAACTGTTGGGCATCTAAATAGCATTTTCATGCCCTCTTGTCCTATATGTGTGCAGAGCAGGCACAAGACCAAGTGCTTCACTTAAGTGAGATCCACTAACCCCTTACCTAAGGTTGAATGGATCTTCATAACCTGAACCATGTCCCAACTCCTGCATTCTCCCTGCAGATGAGGCAGAGGAACAACCCCAAGAGAAGAAACATGACTCCAAATTAGAAATCCAAAGCTGATGTACATCTCCTACCCAAGACCAGCTCATGTGGCTGCACCACAGACCCTTTTTTTCCCATCCTCTCTGGATTTCCTTCACCTTGAGCAGTTCATATGTGACCTTTTCCACTTAAATAGTGGTTAACACAGAATTGTTTTCATTAATAGAAAAGGCCTCCTTGAGTGACTAATTCCTCTGTTAGACAGAACAAGGTAGGTGTAATAATGACTACAATTTGGTACTATATGACTGCAGGGTGAAAAAATATATTAAAGAAATAAATTATTGGATATACAAACTTTATTTGGAATAAGTCTTAGAAGGTGCTTTTAGAAGCAATAATAACAATTACAATTAATGAATGCACTGCCAAGTATTGACCAAAAGATACTTACAAGTTCACCTTTCATTTCCCCAATGCCTGACTACTCAATTTGTTTTCTTATTAAAATCCAAGGGCTTTGTGAAAATGCCTTTGAAAACAATCATCAGGATACAACTACTCCTTGACAAAAAAATAAAAGAGCAAGAATCAAATTTTATGCACCATTTACCTGCTAATTCTTATTGTTTTAAAAGGGTTTTATGGTACTTTAAAATCAAAGCCAATTAAAAAAAAAAAAAAAAAAAAAAAAAAAAAAAAA
>NW_015091112.1:2091131-2230785 GCF_001431845.1 Calidris pugnax
GGGTTTAATATTTTTCCTAGAACTTTTTTTTTTTTTTTTTTTTTTTTTTTTTTTTTTTTTAAAAAAAAAAACAAAAAAAAAAAAAAAAAAAAAAAAAAGAAAAAAGAAAGTATTGTCATATTTTTCTCTCAGATAAATTAGATATTTGAGGACAATTGTACAGCCAGTGAAATGACTCTGGGATCTGCAAGAGGTCTGAGTTAGGAAACCCTAAAATTACCAGAATAAAGTTATATGGAGAATAAATAGAATGACCCTCAATCAAGACAAAAGGAGGAATAATGTGATAGTTAATTGTAATCAGTGACTAACAAGAGATAAGACTATGTTGTCCTAAGGATAAGCCCAAATAGCATTGAAAGACAGAGAAAAAAAGAGATAGATTTGTAAATCAGATTAACAGAATTAATTTAAATCATAATTTTCCTGGCATCATTTTCTTTTTGGTGTGTCCACTGATAGCATATTATGGTCCTGTACGCAAGTATACATAAATCACTCAGATTTTGTACAAAAGGAGGCTGGAGTGGGTCCATATTTCCCACTCCTTCCACAAATATTCCCAGAAGGGACATTCAGCGTCCTTCATCAGTGCTCACATTGCACTGCATGCTTGGGTGAGCCATCAGTAACAAGGAGGAAAACCTTGAGCTTGAGTTTAACACAATAAATTACAATTGCTTGAGCCAAAAACATGCTCGGCAGTGAAGACTGTAGGGATCCAGGTGGTAAAGGGAGACAGAAACGTATCTTCAGCACAGATTCAGGGGAGACAGCTTTGAGGAATGACACACAAGGCAATCTTGCTTCCATGCAGAGCAAGCCCAGAGAATATTTGTAAATTACGGAAATGTGGTGATGGATGTAATTAAATATACTAGTAAGGCTGTCTTACCTGCTGGCAGGTCAATACACAGTATTATTTGCATGGTTTGCCCCTGCAGGTGAGGTCTATTCAGCAATGGGAAATTTTGCAGTATTTAAAGTGTTTTTCCTTCCTTTGTAGCAGAGGACATGCATCATACAGGCATTTGCAACTCATAAATCCTCTGTAGTAACAGAGTCTGTACCTACATTATCAGCAATGCCCTTTCTGTGGGACCCTGAAGTTTCCAGGGCTCTCACATGGAATTACATTCTTTTGCTCTTGAGTAGACAAAAAAAAGGCATCGATGCAACTTCTAGTCTTTTTGCTTTTGGTTTGCTAGCAATCTCCTGAAAGTTTGCAACTTAGGTTCTGTGGCATGGAACAGAGCCTTTGAACTATCTGTCCATGACACAGTTTACTTGCAATTATGAAACAAACAGATTTGAATCTGCCTCTGCCCTTTCCGTTCCTACATGCTCTAATGCCATGAGCAGTTACTTCATTAAATTATGTACTAGATTGTCAAACAATGGTTGTTTCACATTTTTACCTCTGTGTCAGGTGTGTTGGAGAAAAAGGTTTCCCTTGCTAATTAGGATATAAATAGCAGTGCTTTCATTATGGGCCTTATCTATGATGGCTGGCAAGACAGGAGGAGCTGATTCACCAAATGTACAACTCATAGGTCCAAGCCTTTACTTTATATTGCTGCCACCAACAAGGGAGTTAAGGGGAACTGTGTGTGAGTAAAGATGATAAAAGTTCTTGGGAAATACTGGCAATAGTCTCTGAGCTAGTTTTTGAGAGGCTCACTCCTCCCTCAAATTGGTCTGTTCACCTCCATTAGGTGTAGGCAGGTGTTCAGCTTTTTCCTCCTGAGACAGATTTGAAGCAGGGCTTTCATATCCCAGCTGGATTCAGTACGTCTGTAATATCATATACTGACTTACAGATGAAATGGAGAGTGGACTCCCTAACTTCTTTGACCTAACTCAAAAAACTGTTCCTCTTGCCCCACTGAAAGACATAACCAATTTCTATTTGTTCAATCTTCCAACAAGTACCAAATAAACATGGTTGAGACTGGAAAGTCCATGAAGACTTGGCTCTGTCTTTTTTTTCTACTATATGTATTTTCTTTGTCCTTTAACACCTAACTTCAAAGTGAATGATGATAGATGATTTTTCAATTTGAATCATGATCACTGTTAGAAGTTAAAGGACAAAGGAAATAAATCTTTCTGAAGGCATTGGTAATAGTGTTTTCATCATTTAAAGCTCTTTCCAAGTTGTTGGCAAATAAAAGTCTTCCTTGATGATGGTAATTGCATGGTCTTTATCACCCCCTGAGGAAGAACTGCACTTGATGGCTTTGATTTTTTGTTATCAGTAGCCTAGTGATTTTTCAGAGGAAAAAGGTCAAAAACTTTACATAAAGTTAAAGTTATGAATAAGAAATTAATAGTGCAGATGCAGCAGGGAGGAGGAATTTTATGCTCTTTAGAATTTCTGTAAGAGGAAAAAGATGCCTCATTAAACTAGGTTTTCCTTGGAAACTCAAGGAAAGCAAATCAAATTCAGTTCCAGTGTTGGAAAACTGAAGGTATTGGATGCAGTAGTTTTGCAATACCAGGGCATCTTCTTTGGGGCTCTGCCTCCAAGTTCATGAAGCATTGATATTATGTCCTTCAGGCACAGTAAGGACATTTGAATGCTGAAAACTGTATCACATTTTTCTATTCAGAGTATTCTGTTGCTGACCTATTGAGCATTAGCATTGTCAGAACCGTCTTTGCTTCATATTTCACGTCAAGCAATGCAAAGCATTTCGTCTGAGTTTTTGTTACAGAAGCTAAAAATAAAAACATTTTGCACTTCAAAACAGGCTTTCCTTGGCCTCCTGAAGTAGCTTTAGAACACAGATCAGCACAAAGTCTTCAGTTTTACAGCTGAGTGATCCAAAAATCTCAGTAACTCCAAATGTTTATATTCTCCCTATCTCCAGGATCATAAACATGCGAAGTCAGTTGTGGTATCACAGATAAAAAAGTCATTCCTGTATCATATGCAGTGATCCATATTGTTTTACTGTAGCATTAGCATAAGAGTCCTTGTCATCCTCTTTAGCACAGACGGTGGATCCCCTAATGCTGATGCTGGTCCCACTGGAGTCCCTTTAAGCTTGACAGCATAGTCTGGAAGCACAGTCTTCTGTAACTTGGTTATTCTGCCTAAATGATGGACCAGGCCCTCTAACAACCCACAGGAAGGTGCAGATATTTAGGACTTTGCAGGGATATTCTTACCCTTTGAGGACCGTAGAGCAAACTGTGGGTTACAGTTAGGTTTTGGAACAAAATCAGAAATCCTGTAATAACTTTTGCTAATAAATTAGCACATAAACATAAAGAGAAGCCTGCCTGACACCAGCATATTTCCAGAAATCATGGCATCAATTGCTGCCTTTTGTTTGGGGTTCATGAATATTTATTGATACCTTACCAAAAAAGCCCTGGTTTTATAGCCAAAGGTACCACAACATAAATCACAAAACAGACAGTAAGTGAAATCTGTATGGACAGTTTTGGTCATTAAGTTTTACTGACAAACCCATTTGAGAAAATTGTCATCTGTTGCAGGTAATGGGCAGAGACAGACTTTACCACCACAGTTTTCTTCACTCATCACAACACATAAATCCTCAAGCTCAAATATAAAGTCTTGCTCGGTGCCACAGAGATGTCCTGCACTGGTAGAAAACAAGGCAGGCTGTCATAGCTGGAGAACCATGCTGCTGGTTACTGACCATACCGCATTCTTCTGTATATAACATCAAAGCCTTCTTCTAGATATTTAAAATATAGCCAGGAAAGAGACGTTTCCTTCTGAACTTGCACACCAGCTTGTGCCTTCCAGTTTGCTATCTGTCTTAAAACCACCATCAGCGTACCAGCGCAGCCCCTTATTTAACACTCCTGAGGATCTGGAGGTAAAGGCTATTTGTGAGAAGATGTAATTGGACTGTAGGTCTACTATTCAAATTTATTTATTTGTCATGTTGCTCAAGACACTACCAAAACACTAGAGCTTTCTACCATCTCTGTATCATAAACATCACAAAGCAACCCATTTAAGCCATGTTTTGATAGTGAGTTCAATGCAGTATTCACTCTTCCATCTCTTATAGAATAGGCAGTTTTTGTAAAATAGATGTTCCTTTTCCATACCGCCTTTTCCTTCCAGCATACTGCACATGCCAATGCATTACCTCTCCTTCTCATTAAACATCTGTGCTCAGAGGACCTCTTTTTTTTTCCCTCCCTCTGCTCATTAATTTCCTTCTTCCTCTTTCCCACTGTTTCTCTCTCCCATATTATTTTTTTTATGTCTCCGGAGCATTAAGGGATGGCTGTGGAGAGAATGTTGTTTGTAGAACAGGTGATACAGTGCACAAAATCCTATTGTTCTCATACTAATAGAAGCCTGCAGCAGATCTGGCTTAATTTGTCAGCAGCCTATGTGTAATCATGTTTTGGAGGGACATAGAAAAGATTTGGGACCAACCTGTTTAAAAGCCAATTAGAGGGACATGGAGCTCGGTACAGGTTAATGACTCAAGTCAAGGATGAAAATTATAGAAGTCTATGGTGCTTAAGCTAAAACGTTAATAACAGACAAAGAGAAAGCATGTGATTGCACTCAGGAGTGGCTGCACTTTTTGAACTTGAACTTAATAGCTCGATGCCTTACATGTAAATTTTTCAAGGAAGGAAGGTCTTCAAGCATGTTTAGGCAAAGCTTCTCCCTTTCTGGATGCTATAATAAGAAAAAGGTCCGAAACAGGCCTTTAGACAGGGAATGTTGAAAATAAATGTTAAACAAAAGAGACCAGGCTATCATGTAATATAAATCAGTACCTTTCCACAGTCATCAAAGAAGTCGCAGCGTACACCAGCCAGAATTAGGGGTCTCAAAGAGAAACCGAAGTACTGTCAGTCTAGTTTTGGAAAGATAGCACTGTCTATCTCTCTAAAGCAAGAAGGGTTACAGGTAAATAAAGAGACATAGAAAAAAATAGCAAAGGCTTGCACCTTGGTCCTTAGTCTGCACAAGTTGCAGAGCCAGCATCGTCAGCAACTGTAGAAGTGAATAAATCAGGAATTCAATTGCAGGCTGCACAGCGACCATTACATCTGAGGACAATATCATCCATGGTGGGATGATTTAAATTTAAAGTTATTGGAGTTTTTTTGGAAGGAATAAAGCAAATATAAATGGCATTTTTTCATTGGTCACATTAAAACTTTAGTACATTAATAAGGTCCCAGGTTTGACCACCTGGATAACATTAGCAAGATCATTTTACCCAATTACTCCCTGTACATAATCTTATTCCTCCTTTTGTTTGTGGCCAGTCTGAAGGTACCATAGTTGCCTGACCCAAAAATAAAATCTTCCATCTCATAGCCCATTTTAATAATCTTTCACTGAACAATTTCTACCTCTATTATATCTTTTTTATGGTACAGTATAAAAAGGAAGTAATCAAGGTTAAGATGCAGCATTGGTTTATATGCAGCAATGAAAATGACCCTAAATATTCCCTACACCTTTATTATTAAGTAGTCACTTCATCATGTCGCTGCATATCACTGACCTTCAGCAGCTGTGCTATGCAATACCCCAATGCCATGGCCACAGTCCCGCCATGAAGGTGTCCCCCTTCTTCTGAGTATTATTTTTATCTCCATCCCAAAGCATTGTGGGCAGATATCAGTTCAGCCAGACCAGTCAGGTCGATACCTACAGTGTTTCATAGTCATCATTACTGTAGTTAAGGTGCCACTTACCAAATCGTAGGTGTAAGATAGGAAAGTGTGCGAGAGACACGACAGGCACATGTTTTATAGACTGTTTTACAGACTGTTTTACGCACATTAGTAGGAAGTGTTAAAGGTGGCATCCCTTGTGACACAGGA
The DNA here is from genome assembly GCF_001431845.1 of Calidris pugnax. Taxonomy (NCBI): domain Eukaryota; kingdom Metazoa; phylum Chordata; class Aves; order Charadriiformes; family Scolopacidae; genus Calidris; species Calidris pugnax. The sequence continues at coordinate 2,096,979 of NW_015091112.1, forward strand.
TTGCCACCTCTGCCGTAAGGAGTGACTGGTAGATCTGTGCTATGACACAAGTGAGGGCCAGCGAGGGTGGCTGCAGATGTCCTGTGCCGATGGCCGCATTGCAAAACAGATCGGGCCATGGTGCTGCAGGCGTGGGAGATCAGGTAAAGGGACAGGCTGCAGTTAGGATTGATGCTGATGGCTTTCAGTGATATTGGAAATGATTTCCTCGCAAGTGTTAGCTCCCACACTCCTGGCAGAATCATTCATGTTGTCAAGGTGAAGAAAATGTTCCCGACAAGCCCATCACCAGAGACATTCAGGTGCTTCTCCTCTGGGAGGAGCAAGGGCAGAATGATTTACTGCTCTCTGCCTATCTCCTTAACTGCCCAAGGCAGGGCACACAGACATGTCATGAGAGGTGGGAAATGTTATTTATGTGTTTACCACTTCCCCTGGTGTCCTAAAATGTCCCTCCTCCTGGCAAGTCATCTGTTACCTCTCAGGACAGGGTGTGACTCCAAAACCATCACAAGCAATGCTGTCACTCAGTGCCATCTGCAAAGGAACAGCTGAATTGGAAGGATTTTAGAAATTATTAAACTTGCTGTGTGAATATCCTCAGTGTGGTCACCTCTCCAATCAGTGGATGTCATGCATGGCTTTTTAGAGGCTTGGGTAGATACAGCCAAGGATGTCCTCCTCTTAGTCTTGCTGTTTTGAAAAAACATTCACATCTTTTTTTCTTCTCTTGCTCTCCTCTTCCTCTCCCCTCATTCCTCATGAACATCTCAAAGGCAGCATAGACACAAAAAGGCCCTTTCCCAGCCTTCCTCTCATTTTTCAGAGCATTCTTATTTATAAGAGCAGAAAAGAAAAAGTTTAAAAAAAGCCTCTACTTAAATAACCCCCTTGAAAACCTGTCTGAAAGGAAGACACTTAAAAATGAGATAAGTGGTACATTCAGACTGTGATGGGACTATTTTGAGCCTCCCCTTCTTGGACTTTTTTTTGAGCTCAAGTTCAAAGATGACAGTACAGTAGCTCCGCTGAGAAGAAGTGAAATACATGGATGACTTTGATAAATGAAACTATTCTTTCCTACTCTTCCACAGCAAAAAATACAATAACCAAAAAGGAACAAACTCTGAGCAGATAGTCACTCAGACTGCATTTCAACGGTGATTGAAAAGAAAAGCAGAAATAACCTTCAACGAGGGCTTGCACGTGAGTGTGTTTAGTCAGTAGTAGTGGTCAAAACACCTTGGTGCTTGTCTAGACTGGGGAAACCTGGGACTGCTGCAGATTGCTGCAACTTTCCCAAATTGATTGCTCTAATGGAAGCCTGCAAAAAAGTCAGGAAAATACTGCATTGTACCTGGGCTGCAGCAATCAACCCCCCGGAATCAGGAACAGACCTGAAGTAATAGGAAAAGGCCATAAGAACAAAAGTCATTGTGCCAGTGTTTAATGATATTTCTAGACCTTGTAGCAATAAATGTCCCAACTACCAGGGAATACAGTGACCAAAGAAACTGTGATGCTATTTATAACCTCACAAAATGAGAAGAATTACTCAGCTCACAAAACACAGCATTCCCTACAGGGCATTGCTTGGTTAGGATTATTGTCTAAGAGAAAAGGTGGGGATGGCTGCCACTGAGTCATTTGCTGTTCAAGCTGTGCTACCTACCTTCACAATCTTAAAATTCTTGCTGTGTTTGACATTTATTTTAAACCTCCAGCTCCAAGAATGGTGACAGTATGGTAATATCAAACAACAACTGTTTTTCACGTGTTTCCCACATGCCTGGTAGAAGGCATTTTGTAGGAAGCATATATTTTCTATCCCTTGGACCCACAAAGTTCACAAGTCTAAAAATCCTTAGGAGACCTTTCTCTTCTGTAAAAACCTCATAATTTGTGATATGGTCTCATGTTTTGGGAGTGGTCTTCTTTGTGATTTTGGTTATCAATACTATGAACACCTGCAGGGTTGAATTCTCAGTCTCAAGATTGGCCAAAATAAACTTTCTGAGAAGGGAAAACCAGTTGTTTGACTTGTTCAGCTTAATAAAAACAAAGTCATCAGCTTCTCTGTTAACTTTTAACAGAAGCATCCATCTCTGAACAATATGAGAAACAGTCGAGGCGGAAAAAAAGCCACATGGATCTTTTTCATCTGGATCCCCAGGCACATTATCTTAGTTACTGTGCTGGGGTCCTACCACTTACACAATAAATAATGCTCCAAATTTATCCCAGGTGTAATTCAACAGAGTTACTACAGGAATTAATTGCTCTGTTTGGATGTGATTGCACCCATTTATTATAAACTCTTTTGATAACTTGTTATAAATCTTGAGTATTTCCAGCTTCCACGCCAGCGCTACGGGCAGCACACTCCATGTGACTGCAGCAGAGGTAGCAGTTTGGCTGACAAAGAAAGGGACATTTAGGCACAGATGCACTTTGCTGCTATCTGAGACAAGATAAAGATTGCACTCAGAAAAGAGGTAATTTTAGAGCATTTGTAAGAGATCTATAGTTTAACATATTTGTTTAGCATGCAGTTGTTGGGAGGCCTCTGGAGGTGTCTGGATATACCAACCTATCCTGCTTTTTCACCTAAGTAAGCAAACAGAATGTCTGCAGTAAAAAATCTTAGTTCTGACTGATGTGATGACCTTGATGTACGGATGTGATGTATACATCCCTCCTCCTCTCACCCTGCAAAACTGGAGAAGCTCTCACATAGCAACTGCCACCATGGAGCGTTCAATCCCATCACATGTTGTCATCCACTCCAGTGCAGCCCATCCAGGAGAGCACCCTCTCCTGTGTCTCCTGTGCAGGACAAGTGATTCTTCAGTCTCCAAGGGGTGGCTGTTTTCCAAGTTGCTTATCTTCACATATAGTCCCCAAAGAGCAAAGAGACTCTGGCAACACAGAAGGAATCAGCAAGAAAAGAAGTGTAGAAGAAACCTACGAAGGTGTAATGGGGGAAGAGAGACCTTGCATTGAGAAGAGCTGCAAAGTCAACTTGGTTTGCCAGAAGTCGCTCCATGTCATCACCACCCTGTCCAGACTGGGACAAGTGACCTCTCCTGGGACACCATGGGGACACATTACCAGACCAGCAAGGAACAGCCTGGGGTGGTGAGCAGGGAACCCCAGGTGCTGTGTGTGACCTTGCAGGGCATTTCACCCCAGTATGTGTGGTACAAACACATGTACATCTGGAGCACCCACATCTACCGTGGGAAGGGGGTGACAGAGGGGACCCACAGCCCTAGCACTACCCCAGCTGTATTATTGACATCTATCTGTTGAATTAATTTATGTTGAATCTGAATGTACTGTTCAGCAATTGTCAGTTAATTACATGTCATTATTAATATATTGCTTTGAATATGATTTGGGTTTACAGCACATTAATCTACTCCTTGTAAAAACCAGTAGCATTACTTTTATATGACACTAGTAAAATATCTTATCATATTTAATGGTGACTCAGACCCTTATTTCCACTGATCCTTTGTTAGATCTCATAGGGAACATAAAATACAGTGTAATAGCACTGCAATGTAATAGCATCATCCTTATCCCTTCACTACTAACAAAACAGTACTGCAACAATTCAGTTTTGAAACTTGTAGCTCATTTATCCATTTACTAATGTGCCTCAAAATCAATTTACAGTTAACTACCGGGTGGATCTGGAGAAAATACAGACCTAACATGGCAAGTCATTGTATTACACCCATTATGCTTTCTTCTTCTTCAACAGTAACACATTTGATCAAATTAAATCCGATGCTAAACTTAACTCTTGCAAGCAGAAGCTTTCCACCTTCCTATTCACACCCCTTAAGCACAGCAATCTTGCAAATGGATCTGGTGAAAACAAATCCCTTGAACCTTGTTTATTTCACCTGGTAATTGATGAGTAACCTTGGGGGACAGATGTGCATCACCCTGATGGAGGCTGAGCACAAATGTTTATTGTGTTCTTCTGTAGGTGATGGGTTTCCTTTCTGAGAGACTCCAAAGCTGTTTCCTCTTGCAAGCACACTAACATGAGGCACAGGGTGACAACCGTTTCATTTTTACTGCAGAAAAGGGTAACAATCTGGTTAGTGAGATTACTTCCAATCTAACCACTCCTGCTTGGGCACAACAGAAGGAAAACCTGCATATGCCTTGATAATTTATTTAATTGAACAACACTGAAAAAAAAAAATCAGGAACTTTTTTTCCAATTATTGATTTTTACACTGTTTCATGTTGTCTTTGACAGCAGCCAGTTTTGCTCAAGGCTCTACCTCACCTAAAATCCAAAAAGTGAAGAAAACGTCCCCTTTTTCTGTAATTTTTCAGTCAGTGTCTTCCTGAGCCAGACATCAAATTATTTTGTATAGTTGTCTAAGGACCTTTTTTCCCTAGAAGTTACTGCTTTTTGATATTTTTGTTAGAGTGGTGCATGCTTTGTGGCCGGTATCCTGAGACTGAAACATCATCAAGCAGTGATACTTGCCATAGAGGTGATAATTATCATACAGTCCAATCTAAGCACATGTAAGGATCTGCTCAAGTCTAAAGTATCTCTAGATATGGAGTTTAACAAAGATTTAATTTTGCAGGGCTGCCATACTGGCCTGTTTACTTAAGTGACAGAGCAAAGCCTTTTAGACTCAGAGGATGAGGTCATTCCCTACTCCAGCTATGACTATAGTCATTCATGCACATCTACAGTTTTTTGGGCATTTGCCACCTGAATTTAAGAAAAGAACTGCAAAGGTCACCTTCCCACAACCACATGCTTTAGCAGATGTTGCATCAGCAATTACTAATTCTACAGAAAATAGGACGTTTCGGGAACAAAGCAGATTCAAGAACACCACGAAGACACTAAGACACCTGATGGGAACGTGGTTATCATTCATCCTCCCTCCACTAGAGCAGACAATAGCAGAGGTGTACTCCTGTGGAGGCATGAGAAGATCAGTGGGAGGAATGGCTACCATGAAAAGATACGTCACACAGAGAAAAGTCACAACCATCTTTCTTCCCTTGGCAAGTGGAGACACACAATTAACTACTCAAGGGCACAAAGAAATAGGAGACTGCAGTGGCCTGAAGAGCAAAACTTTGCATCCAAAGTCACCTGCCTAATATTGGGTGCATGTGTGATAAATAGGCCCAGATCCATTAGTGTATAGATTGACTCCTTCTTACCCTACCACATGAGCAAAAGCAGAATGGGAGGTGTTGATCATGTCAAGACAAAAAGGCTCATCTCCTTCTTCAGTCAACAGGAAGAATGAAGTGGCCCCTTTCACAAGTAATTCAGAGCAGTAGACTCCTCTCTAGATGAGATCCTTGTATCCTGAATGATGCTGAATGCATCTCCTGGTGATTGTGCCTGTTCCTCTTGATGATCAGCCTTATAGGGACTTTGGACTAACAGATACCAATTTTGATTCCTTTGCCCACATGCTGACATCTACAAAGTAAATATCCTTATTTGATCTAATCGTCCAGGATCTAAACCTAATGGAGGCTCACTTTGAACCCAATGGATAGTATAACCACCTTGAGCCCATTTCCTATCACTGTAACAGACAGCTAAAATAGATAAAATTGCCCATCACCTTCCACCGTGCATAAACAGTGTCCAGGATGGCTGTTCCAGATGCAGACATCTACATTGCAGACATACCAAACCAGATGGATGGTATCCTGTTCACAAGTAAGGTAAAATGAATCTCATCAATATGCGCCTGTGTTCAGTTAATTTAATATTCTGCCTTCGGCAGTAGTTAATCTCTGAAGTGCAAGGAAAGTCCAAATTCAGTTGGGCTACATGTGATCGTTAATGATTTTAGACACCTTTCCAATTAATGAACCATGCACAGGAAGCTCTGACTTTTCATCGAACATACTTATGCATTTCAAAAATCCACCAAATATTTTCCAGCAACAACTGTATGATTTGCAAAGTATCCATTTTAGTTTAAATCCTGATGAAGATAGTGAAGAATATCCATTGAATTAAATAGGCTTTGCCTCTTGACCAAGGAGATTATCAAGATATGATTATCAGGGAGTTGGGAGCTGGGATATTTTTCCCAGCATCTGGGTTTCCCAGTGCCTGCCCTTAATGTTTCCTCTCTGTGTCAGACAGAGGCTGCTGCTGGCTTTGAAGAAATTCAGTACTAATAGCACCGTCTGGCAGGGAGTGACAAGCTCAGAGAATCAAAGACAAGAACATAAATCTAACAACTTCCACCTCAGGAACTATCTCCCCCCTCCCCACAGATAAGGTTGCCAGATTGAAGAGAGGTGGGAAGATTTATTTGGAACAGAAAACAGTGTATGAGGAATGAAGGAATGAGAATTAATCGCTTATTAATGAACTTATAAAAGCAGGATATTTCCCTATACCTTAATATGCACAGATCACTTCTAAGTCCTTCTGAATCCTCCTAAGGTAGTTGGTTTTGCTGTATCTTCTCACCCTGCAACAGAGAGAACCTATTGCTGTGATATTTGTCAGGCTAAACAAGGTCATCTTCTCCCTTTCACACAGGAACACTCCAGCCAGGTTCTGCTGGTTTGCCCCATCCTGGTTTCTCTTAGGGATAAATATATCTCTCTTGGGTGTGATAAATGCAATGCAGGAGCACTCCAGGTCCCTGAAAGAAAGGATTTGCAAAACTTACACACACCTCCAGGAGCTGCAGGACCAAGGTACATTTCTCAATCACTCTCCCTCGGCTTTATGTCAAGACAGACTCCCCTTTTTACCACTTTCCTTACTGGGAGATGGGCAGCCCTTGTACAGGAAATCTCACGTACCATCAGACCCCTCATCCCAAAGTTCCTCTGTCACTCTCAATGTCCTCAGCCTCCTCTGCCTCTTCTCTGCTCTCCAGGACTGCTAGTATACTCTCAGGAAAGCGTGACATTCATTTCAGTGTTGATTAATTTATTGGGATCTATTAGATCAGTGCTTCAAGGGCTGGGAAAAATTGAAAAGATATATACAAATAACAAGGGACTTAAAAAGTTTACCTGGAGTCCTCCACTGCTTTCCTTTTCTTCATCCCAGGTGGCTCCATGTAGACATTTTTTTTTTAGCTATAATATTAATTATGTTGGAAATCCTTGCTCAAACAGACAAGGTGATCCCAAAGGAGCTCTTTACCTGGAATAGTCTAAATTAAAGCATGAAAGTCTTCTTTTGAGATTCAGAGAATTTGTCCCAAAGGTGCTCAGCTATTTCAGCTGACAGAGGATGGCCCCTGTTAATTACTATATCATAATTGATATCGACTCTCAAAAATTGGGCCCATGCCATTTTTTATACACAGTGGAATTGGCTGGTGAAGAGTTTGGGTTGTAGAAGGTGCTTTTACCTAAAGAGAAAGTAAATTTTATTCTTTCTGAACGCTAAAGTAACCTCAGCTTCCACTTAATGACTGAATCCCTGTCACAGGGGGAAGAGGAATATTGGACTATATGACATTGCTGTGCTCAACTTATTAAGTGAACCAAGCAAGAAAGAGACTGTCAGGAAATGCCTGGCTTGAAATGTAGAAGTTTGCTTACCCCTACTTTCTTAATATTTTTGAGAAACTGGTGATCTGACGACCATAACAGATGAAAGTGAACAGTCATCAGTGCCAGCTTGTGGATCCACACAAAGACTGGGGCAGGACTGGAAACAGCCTATTACAAAACAGGACTTTTAATCTTGCCCTAGAAGTGTAACTGACTGACTTCCTTTCCAAGTGAAAAAGCAATTATCATTTTCTCCCTGCCACCAAAGCTGTTTCTGCCATCTTGCCTCCCATCTCCCATAATTAGAGCAGACACACGAAAAGTTTATATTGACATTGAACACCACTGAGGGGATGGAAACCCCCAGGATGGAGAATATATGTGAACGGGTACATATCCAGAGTTTTACAATATCTTGTGTTGCAGCCTCCAAAAACCATCACAAAAACATAGATCATTTACTTTACAGGTAAATAGCTACAAGATAACAATGTGGTCCTCTTCCACTGATGTCTCTGAACATCAAAGTTGTATTGAAAATGTTAAGGGTTATTAAATGGGATGAAGTAAGTAAAAAAGATCAATAGCAGTTACTATTGATGATCATTTGTTGCACTTCCCTAAAGAGGAAGAAATATGTTTTTTTTTGTTTAATGGCACACACAAATAACACACATAGCTTAATCAATGCTTTTTCCATGCTAAGTTATAAATCTTCTTGTAGTAAATGTTCTTTACAGATATAGAAAAAGTCTTTCTTTTGGCTAATAAACTTACATCAAGAAATGCAGCTACAAAAAAAAAAAGCAACCAAAAAAATTAAAAACCCCAACCAGCTGTATGAATATAAATTGCTTTTTAAGTGCAAATGAATCAGATGATTGACTGAAGATGAAACCTACATGTATGTGCTGAGCCTCTAGTTTGTATTTTCTGTCACTTTTGCTCTGAATTTCAAGTTGTAGGACAGGTTCCTTTGTATTCACAGTTCATTACAGTCCAGTCACGGGTGGGCTTATGGGTGTCTTCTGCTTTTCCTCAGTCACTGCATCCATGTGTCTGAATAGGAAATAGAGGATATTTAGCATGCTTGTTTCCGTGCATATCTATTTCATTATGCCAGACTGGGCAGCTGGTCACTTTGCAAAAAGACCAAAACCAACACATTTTCTTTTATTCTTTTTGGGCCACTACCAAGTCATTGATGTTTGCTTATTTTTTCATTTTAAGTATGGGGCAATCCCCTCGCCCCCCATTTTTTGTGCTTTGCATTGAAATATTTGAGGTTAATTTAATAGTTTGTGTGATTTTTCAAGGATTATGTCTATAAAAAGTAGATTTTAGAATTCTAGTGAAAAACAGCCAATTTTAGGGGCTCCCAGAGACAGCAATTTGAGTGCCAGAATGCCGTGTTCCATGCTGCTGTCTAGCCAAGATGGGAATCTCACTATTGTTATTTTCAGGCAATCACTATAATCATTATATAGCAGTAGTAATAGAAAAGGCCTTTACTATAAAATCCTGCACACAGTAGTGATAATAGAAAGGTCCTTGCTATAAATTCTTGCATGCCATGGGCTAGGCAGCTTAAATGATATTGGTAAAAAAAGAACTGAAAAATATCCACATCAGGGATCAGAATACAAAGCTGGGAAACAGCGTATGGATATAGGATGCTGGAGCCGAGGAGGGGAAGGTGGAAGAACTGTCTCCAAAGAGGTTAAAGGAGAATGGAGAAAGGAGAATGGTATTCCCAGATAGAGATGTTCTGAAATGAGGGGTATTCCCCAAAGGACTTAAATGACTACAAGTGATCTTCTAGTTAAGCCAAGGAATAAATAAATAGCATCATATTCCTCTGAGGAAGCCTCTCAATCCGCTTCTTGTGTATTAAGCTTCTAGTTTTAGCCCTGCCTGTGTCCCACCTTTTTCCAGCACAGCAGGAACAAACATTTAGCAGCATTCCCTGCATCTTACAACTTGTTTTCCAGAAGTCTCTTTCAATTTTAATAATAATTTGCCTACAACTGACTGACTGGGTCACCTTCCATCCAAAATGCCATTTGTCCTAAGTCTTTCTATTTCCATGCCTGCACAATTCAGTGACATTTTGTTCCATCTGTCCATCTGGTTAACACACCTGCCTTCTCTTCCTCCAGGTACAGAAGCTGATGACTATGACAAATAAAAGATTAGGCTGAAAAACAATGCAGTCCTGTTACTTCATCACGCATGCTATTTTTAAAGGTAAACGTCAATGAAACTTCCAGCTCACTTTTTATTTCAGCAGTAATGGTCCCCTGAAGATTTGCAGGGAGTGAAAGTCAAAAGAAAAGCAAGTTTATTGTTTGAGCAGCCTGAAGCGCCACAGCCACACATGGCCTGCAAGAGAACTGAATCAGTTCTTTCATTTTTAGATTCCATTGCCCGGTATATTACAGCCTGTTCCAAAACATCTTTCTACAGAACAAATTTTGCTGATTGTTAAGGAGGGTCAAGATTTTTTCCAGCATAAAACAAGAATTCAGTTTTGACTGGAAAAGAAAACAGAGATATAACAAATGTGTGCTATATGTTTTTGGGTTTTCCATTTAAAATAAAGAGGAAAGGCAGAGCTTCCAAACTGCACTGCAAGAAGCTTCATAATATATATACCTTATATACAATATAGAAGCGTCTGGAAGTGTATGGAAGTACAATATGGACTTCGTGTGTTTGCAAAAGAGAGAGAGAGAAGAGGGATAACAAGAATGATTTAAGTTGTGGTTTTCTGTGGTAGCATTTCATAGTAGATTATTTTACTAGTCCGTGGCCTCAAGATCCACAGACCTTTGCTTCCCCAAACTTTACTAAATAGAGATGACAGATGTCCTCCTCCCAGTGCCAATACTTTGCCTGAGCACCCCTAAAGTTAGTGAAAACATCAATATGCACAAAGGAAACCATGAAAACTGTCCCACACACAAAAGGATCTACAACTTGTGGCCATCCCCTGCTTTCTGTTTAATTACAATTATTTTTCATATGAGCTGAGACAGTTCAGAAAAAAATGGCTGCAGGAGACTTTTGTGATTCTAGTCGAGTTTACTAAACTGGTCAATGACTGAGCAACCTCTTTGCACTGAATTGGGTGCTGGATACAGACTCTCAGACTAGGTACAAACAATGCCAAACAACCCAAGTAGTTCCCAAGGAGCAGTTGGGTTGTCTGCAGAGTTGTTTGGAAGGAACAGATGTCATTTTCAATAAACCTTATGAAACCTGCATAAAAAAGGAAGGAAGGTATTAAAAATGATTCTTACTACAAGATGCTTATGGTCTTGCCTGTCCATTAAAAGTTTGCCTCAAGTTTCCCTCAGTTGGTGAGCTTGGAGTTCAGAAGATGTGGATTCCTCTGACCTCGTTTGGGTATCTAAAAGCTTGCTGTCCAGATTGAAGATTTAGATCCTGCTGCTCTTAATGAAAATAAAGAAGTAGAAGGCAATTTTTCCTACCCTGAAGTACATGCATACAAGATTAATTGCTCTCTGGCACCCAGCAAGCCAATCTTTCTGAAGGATCTCCAGTGAGATATTGCACCTGCCTAAGCAGCTGGTACCAAAGCATGTCAGACAGGATTTCCCTCCAGAAGCCTTCAAAGGCAACTCCTGTGAGACACTGGCTGCACAAGAAACAGAGATATTTACTTCCAGCAGAACTGTTTCACCATTAGTCTAAAATTAGGTTCAGTCCTGGTCTTCAGGAATCAAGTGAGGAACCCAACTTAAGACAATTAACAAGACCTATGTTCATTTCATAGTTGGAAGGGAAGGACCATTTCACAGCCACACACAGGAAGGAATGCCAGATAGGTGGAAACATCTCTGTGGCAAAGTCATTTTGAAATTAAATAGTCAATTTAATTCTGGAAGGTATCTCCCAGCTATTTACACTGGGATAGGAGCACATCCAGGTTCACAGGAAATTCATCGAGAATGTTTCTGACACTGTCCCACAGCTAGAGTGGAAACACAGATCTGCCTGATGGCGGTAGATACGGGGCTGATAAATTAAAGGAACCAACTTGGCACTTTCTGCAGTTGGTTAATAGGAGGGGCTGGAGCCCTGATTCCACGGTGAGGGGCTGCACCTCACAGAGCCAACTGTAACTGGTGAGCTGTCTAAGGAAGAAAGGAGGAAATGGACAGGCCTGGGATAAGAAAATACTATTTCAGTATTATGAAGTCAACATTGGTACTCCAGTGATTCCTCCACTCAACAGCCTGCAGTGTGGGTGGCTGCCATCCCATGGGTGGGATCATCACGCACACTCTGCTCCATGTGCAGCTTAATAACACTCCGCGGTGCAAATCTGAGCCATGAAACAAGTGTTTGCTGGTCTCTTCTCAGAGGCAGCTTTCCCCTGGAGCCAAATTCTGCTCACACATAAGTCAACCGTAAAGATTATCCACACTACTCTGGGAACAAGATCAGGCCTTTTCCATTATGCACTTAATGCTCCTCCAATTGTTGCTTATGAAAGATGATAACGTGCACCACCAAGAGAGCACTTTATCAAGGGTAAGGAATAGCACCAAGTTAAAGAAAAAAGTTGTTGAACTGAGCATCCCTTTGTCCCAAAGCTGTAAAATTCATCTATAAGGATCATATTCAACAATTGCTTTGCAATTACTGCAAGCTCTGAGGAGACAAATCTCTGTCCTTTGCTTTTGTCACCGTAATAGAGTCACAGAAGCTTAGAAATATAAGCTGGAAAAGACCTCAATAGGTGATCTAATACATGGCCCAGAGTCTTTGTTATTCAAACAAACAAAGAGTAATTTCTCCAGTACAGGTGTTCTACGATTATTCTGCTGCAATTACCATTACAAAAAAGCACTTTACCAGCATGGCAGTAACTAACAAATCAAAGGCTGTGCTATTCTCTGAGCTCCTTTAAGATTTACAGCAAAATATATCCCTATCTTCACTTTTGCACCATGAAGTACAGTGAAATTGTTATAACACATTGCAGTAAATCTCAGAGAGTCTTTCCATAAATCAGGTGAGAACTTTCCCTGCCCTTCCAGGGCTGTGGTTAGATGTTGTGCTGGCAAGGGTCCGATGCAGTTGATATCAATGATTGTTGCCTTTGCACTGTCCGTGTTCAGAAAAAGGCAGAGTCTTAACCCAGACTTGTAGTCTGGGCAGGAGGTGCCGTGGGGCTTCTCTAACAGCAACCAAGACGTGCATATATGATCACATTAGTTCTCACGTGAAAGCTGAAAATGGTTAAAAATCATCTTTTTTTTGCTGGGTCCCTCATCATGCTGCCAGATTTGACTGTAGTGAGGGAGATAGAACCTATATGAAAAGGGATTTTAAGGTGTTACCAGTGATGACAATTGTCTCTCCACCCCTAGACAGACAGCAAAGGACACACAATTTCCACAGCAGGTACCCCAGGGCAGCACACAAGCTCCAGCAAAACCGCAGGTTCAGGGTGATTTTTTTTGGTTGTGGGGTTTGTTTCTTTGGTGTTTTTATTTTGGTTTGTGTTTGGTGGGTTTTTTTAATGATTTAACCAAAATTATCACTTGCATGGCTGAGTGATGCCCTGCTTCTTATGCCATGTCACCTCTGAGGCAGGCATTGCAATCAGGTTTTATCTGATAAGATCAGAGCAGATGAGCCAGCTGACTGTACATACGGCAAAGGAAAGCTGCTAATAAAGATGCCTGACCTTGGGGACAAAGTTGCTGAGATCCACAGTGGAGGGCGAAGCAGCGTGTGCACTGACAGTTAAGGTCCATCATGTGATAAGCTAGATGTGACAGCAGACTAACAGAAAAATTAATTAGCAGCAGCTGAATTCTTATATGTGACCCAGTTTCAGGAAAAAGAGTGAAAATGTTTTCTTTAAATGGCTTTCAACATTATCAGCTTCCTCAACACTCCTGAATCTTTTGTAAAAATGAGACACCAGATGTAGGGGGTGGTAACATGCACTCAGTTGTCTGTCAGCCTGGATTCAAAATACTGCAGGATACACCCCAATGCCCCACATTTTATAAGCACTAGAAAAACATGTATTTTCTGGTGGAAAGGTCATTTTTAAAAGAAGCATGATAAATATGAAGAGGAGTTGCCCTTCAGAATTATTCACAGTGGACTTCCATAATGCAAGACTTCATTTCATCAAGGTGTCCTGCCTCCCAGTACAACCTAGTCCACCAAAGTGTCTCCTCCAGATCATCAAATCAAGACAAGTAAATATCAGACATGATTTACATAAGAATTTTTAAAGCTCATAATTTCTTTCAGATTAAGAGGGAAAATACATCTTAGAAATGTATCTTTAAATACATGTGATTCTGTGATTCTGTGAAATGAAAGACATCTAAATGAAGCACAGTTCTCTACCTAGTTCACATTTAGGTATAGCTGAAGACCAAAACTTATATTTTACCAAGGTAAGAGAAATCAGAAAAGCCAAAGAATAACAGGACGAATAGAGAAACATGAACCCAATGTAATTCAGTTCTTCATGTCCTCCTTGGAACTGGAATTTTGTTGAATGCTGCAACTAGACCTAAAATACAGCAGCATGTCTTGCCTGTTTCTTATTTCTTTGCATAAACAAGTGAATTTAAATGATAAGGAAAGATTCCAGATCTTTAGCACTGCAAGCTGAAATATTCAACTTATCTGGAGGTGAATTAAATCTGGCGAAAAGAAATGTGAGTGTGAAACTTCCATTCATTATTGATAAAGCCTTAATTTAATCTAGTTCCATAACACAAGAAATTTTTTCTGAGCTCTTATTTCTTTGCTAAAGGATCAGTAACTGTTCTGTCATTCTTATATAAGCAGCTTCATCCAATTTTGAGGGAATAAAGCATACACTTCTAAAAAAAAAAGTTGCGTGAAATAAATGTAAAAAACGACTGAAATAAAATGGCAAATAACAAGAGGACATTGTTGAATTGTGGTTGGAGTTTATTCACTTGTATCCTGTGGACACAAACTGGAAGCCTGGGACTGCATATTATCAGACCCAACCAGGGAAGAATAATTCTCTTTTGCATAAACTATTGATCCTTCCCTATGTGGATTGATTTTGTGGCAGACAAAAGAGAGGCTTTTTGCACTATTTCATGAAGAAAAGAGAGATCAGCACTTGCAGATATTCCGGTTCAGTGACCCAGGTACAAAAAATTCAGAGACTTCACTCTCCTTGCAACACTACCTGGTCCTGAGCATGGGCTTGAACTTTCCCTCAACACTGAAAGTCCCAGCAAAAACTATGAGCTTTCCTTTCTTTATTCCTAGCAAAGGTTACATCTCACTTAAGAGAAACCTTTCTAGCTGAAAGTTTTGCCAAGCTGAGTTCCTTTCTGCACATTACTTACTAAATTTCGGTGTTGGTGTCCATTTATGGACACTTTTCAAAAACAAAGCTCTTGAAAAAAAAATAAAAATCCCATCCAGTTCTGTATGCTGTAATCAACAGCTTAATTTCCCACAATATTGATATACACCAGTATTTCTACAGTGTTTAGCAGTACCAAGACAGCCAGAAAATCCTCACAAACACCTTAGAGCCAATTCAGCTCATTGCTGAGAGCGTACCTTCCCCCTAACCCAATCTGTAAAAACCAGCCAGAGCAACCTTCACCACTTATCTACCTTCATCTCTTCCAGTTTTCACAGCTGAATTTTATTGCCAGATCCAGTCACAAACAGCTAGACCATAACACCCCTATTTGCCTCTGCAAGTTTAATAGTTCAGCACCTTTCTCCCATGCCATACCTTATGCCTTCAGGCACAGTGATGGTCCTCAATGTTTCCTGTGAGCAGGGTTGGGCTGGTTCACCCTGTGTGGTGGTAGCTTGTCTTTTATCAAGACACCTATCAAAACCACTGCTGGGAGAGGCTGGAGTGAACTGGTAGGAGGTTTTTAGCCTAAAGAAGCTTAAAAAGGGCTCTCATTGCTTTCTTCCACTAAAGAAAGGGTGCCCAGTTCTTCTCATAAGTGGACAGGATAAAGGAAAGAAGAAACAGACACAAGCTCCAGCAGGAGAATTTCTGAATTTATAAGAGGAAAATAAATTCCAAGTGATTAAGCTCCAAGACAAGTACCCAGAGAAACTGTGAAATCTTGGTCCTTGGAGATATTCAAAAGTTGAAAGCAAGCAAATACTTGGGCAAGCTGGTCTAACTTTGAAGTTAAACCTGCTCTGAGCAGAAGGTTGAACTTGAGACCTGCAGGGAGCTCCCTTCTAGACTGAGTTATTCTGTGAACTTATTAATTATTCTCTTCCATATCCCAGAATTTAATGAAAACCCTGAATAGTGGCCCTAATCAGAGAGAGGTGCATTTAGCTTTCAGTCAAGGTCATAAAAAAACCAGAAACACTCATAGGGTGCTGCTTGTGTCCTGCAACTTCAACAAGAAAAGCTCTTTATGATCACTCAACCTAAGTCCTATCACTTCTGTACCATGAAGGACAGTACAAGCCATAACAGTAAGGTCCGGATACAATTGCAACCCCCTTGTGGCACTTTTTTAAAGAGATGAAATATAAGCATATTACTCTTAACTAATGCCAACACTGCCATCCATACAGATGAGGTTGCTCAAGGAAAGTGCATGCATTTCAATATTTCCCTGCTACACCCTCCCAGCACCAAACCATTTGCAACTTGGGCTCTTTCCTAAGACAAAGCTTACTTATTTTTATTTCATACCTTTCAGTAGAATAGGTTTTGATTAGTTGTCTGGAAATTTTTTAAGCTCACGGACATTTTATTATGCACAGTGTCTTGTGTTAAATCATCCGGTGAAAGACACTGGATAAATAAAACATAGACTAACATATCACATCATAGAAATAGGTCTTGGGTTTGTTGAGCATTAGTGGGAAAGAATTCCCATCCACAGGAGGCACAACAGCCCCATCAATATTTGAACAAAAGCAGTTAGACTTTTGATTAACTCACATGTTTTTTTTAAAGTTTGGTTAAAATAAAAAAAGAGAAAAAGCCATTTAATTTCATTTCACCCAGAAGAAAGTGAAATATAAACCATGGAAATTAACACTGTAATAAAATTGTTCCAGTTTTCTAACCACTCTGGCACAGCTGTGTCTGTCTGGAAAATGCCTGATTGGTCTGAAAACCCCAGGCAGGATGAGTGTTTAGCTTGTCTTGATCCACATGACTGCACAGTAGGTTTCATAACGCAGGCCGAAAATCTTGAACACAACCTGGAAAAAAAATAGATCTGGAAGACCCAGAGCAAGTAACATTGACCATTTCTTAATCCCAGCCCACATTTTCTGCTGCTTCCTGCTACTTCTTCTATGATTATTTTTGTTAGGTACTGTCTCTTTCTTTATTGACAGCTCAGATTTTCAGATCAGTTTGGAGGGAAATTGATAGCACAAAGCTCTCAGGAGGCCCTGAGCTGTGCACATACACTGCATCTCCAGCACATCACAGGAAAGGGATGGGGTGAGGGTGAAGTGCCAAGCAAAAGCATGATGATCAACCTAATTTCGTGAAGGCAGAGTGCTTCACAAAATCCAGCTCAGAGTGATATCCAGGCAGTAAATGGGGAACTACTAATGGCAAAAGGGTTTTTTAACCTGGTCTTTCTACCAATCCTGTATTCAATAATTCAGGACAGCACATTGCTTCTCTCAGGTGACCAGTGAGAAGCTCTTCCCTGGAGGTCCACTTAGAGGCCCTTTCTTGAAACAAGATGCAGTGATTGTCCTAAAATGTTTTTTGCTCTATTTCACTCCTCCTAGCACATCACTTCCAGTTTCACCATCACCTCCTCCATGAGTTTATGCAACTACTGCAAGCATCTGCTACATCTCTGCCTCCCTCTGTTGTGCCAACACATTAGTCTGGCAGCCCAATACTCTCTATACCATCTCCAGCTCAGGATCATCACCCAGCACACACTATCTGGTGTGATTGGCTCTGCTGGCTGGAAGACACAGCTGTAAAGTATTCTTTGATGACTGCCAAAGCTTCCCATCACCTTGATACACATTTCACAGCTACTACAGGCAAGCCCTTTTGGGTGCCACACTGGCCATCAGCAACTGTGGGTTAAACAAGGCATAACAATTCAGGAGTCAGCTGTTGCCTCTGGTCCAGCACACCTTTTCTCCCTCTTCAGCAGCAGATATTCCTGATTTTGTCTCAGATATCATTCTGAATATTTTGAAATATTTGCAAGGACTGCTTCTTATTAGAACTCAGCTGCTGTCATAGTACCTTTTGAAATTTTATTTCTTTTTTAGGTTTTCTATTTTCCATTTTTATCTTTTGAGGATTTGATCTTGTTTCTTTCTTGTCAGACGTTTTCTTGTTTTCTTTCTTGTCAGTGTTTAGTTCTGATTGATTAGCCAAGTCAGACATTGAAAACCATAAAAACTGAGGACTCCTTAAAGTAAAATAATGAGATAATATTGATTGGAAATGTTCAAAATCAGAAAAGACTGGACTGTTAAAAACTCGAGTGTAACAAAACTGTCAAGTAAAAACATGCTTCTACCAATTTGAAATTAATTACAAAGCTGCACCTTTTCTTTGGAAGCTACCAGTCATTTTCACAATGTGAAACAGCACACAGGCACTTCCCAACAAATGAGAAGCATTTTTTTCTTTCACAGTTTTGTTAGTCAGAAATGGATTTCATACATGCTCAGGGGCAATTAGACAAATATGTTATTGCAGCAGTCAGCTGCTGAAGCAGTAGGAGCAGTGAGGTGTAATGGGAGGCATTCTACATTTATTTACACCACCTAAGATTTTTCAGAGGATTTTTCTAAATACAGTTTTTTACCAAGCGTTAACATATAATTAATCCTGCTGAAGCCAGCAGAACATGTTTTGCCGTAAATAAAGCAAGGATTCATAGAATCATAGAATCATCTAGGTTGTCTAGACAATCGTCTAGATTGTGAAGCAACAAAACCCTGCAGAACGAGGAAATTACGATTTCAATTTGGTGGGTGTTTTCAAAAAAAAACAAAAGCAGACATATGAAAAATATCACTCCGGAGCTGAGCACATGGTTGTGTGTTCCCACATTAGGGGTTATTTAGTCCATCCTGCGTTGTCATTAGTGCACTGGTAAAAAACTCGCCCTTCGCTGACATACTAAGACTATCATAACTTCACAAGTGTGATTTTTGCTAGAGTCTTTCAGCTGGGTTAACTAAAAAGTTTGTAAAATCCTAAAAAAAACCCTTGCATCCTTTAGCTGAATGCAAGGAAATAGACCAGCCTGTTGTATGTGGCCCAACTGTGTTGTACCCTAATTGCACTCTTAGGAGAGGATGCAAGTAACGTTGTCAGGGCTTAGGCTTTTTCAGCATAAATAAAAGGCACCCTGAAATTATAGATTTTGCTATATTAATGTCCTCAAGTACTGCAGAAAGATTGATTTGTCGTAGCAAAAATGCTGTATTAGTGAGGCTCTGACAGACGAACCATTGATGCTCTGAGTGTGTCCTGCTACACGTGGAAATCAGTGTGGCTGGAGGCAGGACCCAGCAAAGCAAAAAAAGGATCCTTCAGGGAATTTGGGAACCTGAGATTAAATATGTGTGCCAGGAAAAGTGAGCAAGGTGATAATCAGGAGGAATTCTCTCCCGGCACTGTAAGTTAAACAGCATGAATGAGCCTGCACTGAATATGTGTGAATGGTGCTTTGTATTTTCCTAAAATCACCCTGTTTTTTAACTATAAGTGAACAGGTAGGAGGACGATTATACTGAGGCAAATATGCACACAGGAAATAGGGTATTTCAAACACAGCACAGATTTATGTGCAAGAATGACTGATAATTGATGGATTTTCATTTTTAATTAGAATTAAAAAATGCTGATGGTTTTGAAGATGCTAGCAGCAGGGCAAAGCCAGAGGCATCCTTCTACATTAAATGGAGGATTTCCTCCTGGAAGCAGAAATCAACGAAGGCAAGAACATCATGAAAGAACTGAAGCTGGAGGCACTGCACGCTCAGCTCATAGAGCTCCAACTTCAAGGACTGCTGAGCCTCCTAGCACCTCACAGGATCATGCCCTCCATGTTTGCCTGGAGGCTGCAACACCCGCAGGGTGCACAAAAAAAGAGAAAATTTTACACTTGGCTACACTTCTGGGAAAAAGAGAAGGGTCTATGAGTACTTCAAGCAGGAGGTAAAAAATATAATGGTGGTCTCGTTCTCAGTTTGCGGTGGCTGACGTTGGGTGTCTGTAAACAGCAGACACAATTATCTCCCAAGATAAGCTGCAGGGACCACTACCCCATCGCAAGGCTGTCTTCTGTGCAGGTACACCCCACCTCCATGCCTGCCTCCATTCCCACATCACTCTGTTTTAAACAGATGTGGTGTTTGTGGTACTGACAGTCACCTCCTCGCTCTTGCCCACCAGGGCAGGTCTCTCTTTGCCACTGTGGCATTTGTCTGTCTGTGTCTGTGATATAAAAGACCAAATCCATTCCAGCCTGCAAGAAGTGGAAAACACATCTCAAATGTGGGGATTTCAACACAAGTTTCAGGCTCATGTAACACAGTGGGACGTACCAGCCCTGATGTGAGTCCAGACAAGAGGCTGGAAATTATTTTTAAAACATTTCTGCCATTGTAAATTAGAGGGAAGCATTTTAAATCATCACACCCAACACTATATTGGCAAAAGATGCAAAGTGCAGCAATACAAGTGATAAGAGAACACATTCTTTGAATTTATAGTTCATTAAATACTGTAAAGCCCTAGGAAATAATGTATTTCAATTTTTCTTGATGAAGATAAGAGTATTTCCTCCTAAGTATGGAAAATCGTAAAAAGGCACATTACTTTAAAAAGCCAGCTATAATCCCCACCTTTGCTAAAAAACAGATCCAAAAGCTAAGATACAAGAAAGTGTGCCAGAAAATTTTTATTTAAAAGTACTTCTTAATTCATGTGATAGCACTTAACACCCTCTTGGGCTTTTTTCTCAAGGTCAGCAAAGCGTCTTTATTCTGACTGACCAAAATATATAAGGAGGAAAGGGTCTCTGGCCATGAAATGAATTTCCTTTCAAGTCCAAGAGGTGATTTTAAAGCTCTCTACACCACCCTTGTTCTCACACATGGAGCTGGGGTGAAGTAAGAAGACTGCATGCTGAAACAAGATGTTGTACTTAATTAGAGAGTAGTGCATAGTTCTATAAGTCCCAGAGCATGATCACTATCATCAATTTTGCAGCACACTGGACTCCACTCATGAGGCCACATTATTGTGGGAATATGAAAATTAAGCTATCTTTATTCCTTAGGTACTTTCTGTCTCACAGAATAAGGTAATTAAGAATTCGAACACTTTTGCCAAGCACAAACACCTAAGGTGAGAAACAGTGGAAAATGAAGTTATCATAGAACTGAAGATAGTCTGGTGCACGACACCAGACCTCTGGAGGTCTCCAGTCCTAACTCCTGCTCAAAGAAAGACCATCACCAGCTCTGGATCAGGTCAGCTACAGCTTTAGCCAGTTCTTGAAAACTTCCAAGGGTGGGGATGTCAACATCTGAGTGATCTGTCCCAGTGCTATTCCATCCTCTCGGAGAAAGTCCTTTCCTGATACACAATTTGAACAACCGAAGCCACTGCCAGTGGTTCCCATGTCATGTTAAATCATCTGCCAATACCAAGAAAAGATGGACAGATATACCAAGAAGAGTTTACCTTCATCATATTGGTAAATGTCATTCAATTAGTTGTGGGCTGTTATTAAGGTAACCCTTTGGCCTCCTCTTTACAAACATCATCATTCGCCATTTTTGAGCTGTTTGTTGTTCAGTCAAATAGCAATTTCCTCTCAGCCTCCACCTTCTGAAAATGAGTGAAGATACAGGTATTAGGCCTTTCTGAAATGATAGTCGTTATCATTCCTTTCTAGTTTCAGTTGTTCAGATTCATCACAGCAAAAGCAAAAGAATACACTAGTGCATTAATAATAATGTGTATCTGGTGTTATTTGACAGCCTGTGTAACTTGGATGCTGAGCAGCAGTACAAAAGCATCTGGACAACGAATGAAAATGCAAGTACCGCATTGCCTTGATTCATTGCAATGTGAAAAAAATCCATTTAGCATGCAGTGAACTTTAATCTTACCTACGCTGTAAGGAAATAAATTGTTGAACAAGAGTTAAAATTCTCACAGGAGCAAGGTGTGTTACTGCTGTGCTGTGTCTGTGGAATCCAAAGAGACCCCTGATATCCACCCTCCCTCTTCTTACAGGATCCAGCTCTTATAATAATTGCAACGGTCCAATACCTGGTCCTGTTTCATTTACCACCATAGAGATAGCCTGTATGGCTTTCAGAATGTCAGTAAGACCTGGATTCATCCCACATAACTTGAGATCACTGAGTTAAAGATGCTGTTTCCTCATCACTTTGAAATGCCTCTGTCCTCAATATAGAGAGACACACCTTTTCTCACTTTGAAGGTCCGTCATTTGACATAGAGAAAGCCTTTGATGACTGTAACATCATCATGCCCTCAGAAATGCCCCTAACTAGGGCCTTTCTTTTTCAGTATTTTGGAAAAATCTGTTCCTTATTCTCTTCTGTTCCTCACTGCCTCCCTGAAATGTCAATAATATCACACCGAAAGCTGTGAGACAGTCACATCCTCACAGCGAATGCACGTTATGAACAGGGGATGAGATCCTGAGTCACATCACTCCATTGCATCTCAGAGGTATCTAATCTGAAGTGAAAGAGGACAGTCCAATACAGCCTGAACCTGATGAAATTACTCTTGAATAATTCATTTTTTCATAATGAAAGTTTTTGAGAAGTTTTTAATTTTCTAGTATGTAATGCATCTCCCTGACATTTCTTCTGATTTATGTTTTGCTTTTTCATACAGGAATTATTATTATGAACATCAGAACAATTCAAAATTTAATCCCCCAGACTCATATAAAATTTTGAACGGAATCTGGTAGAAAGATACGACATTTACACATTCACAGTGTCTATTTCTAATTGGGTTCACAGTTTAAAAAAAATCCCAAACTTTCTTCGGGGAACGTGTGGGTTTGAGGAGAGAACAGAAACTATTTTCATTCTTTGCCATCTGTATTTGATATGGTCTATAGTAATACCAATGCAGAGTGTAAAATTGAACAGGCATCCCTGGTCATTCAGCCCTCTGGCACTCCTGCTTTGAATGAAAATCATGGTTCTGGAGAAACCTCTACCAAAAACTTAGCATTTATCAGCATCCTTTTCAGCCTGCATGGTGAAGAGGAAAGAATGAGTGTCCAGAAAGGAAGAATATTTTTTATAAGATTATTGAGAATTATGAGATTATTTAGAAATATTTCCTGTGCTCCATACCCTGTGGGCACAAGGTAAAAGCACGTTCAGCTCTTTGACCTCAAAGGAATTATGTTGATTTGCATTTAAACTAATCATGAAGCGAGATATTGATTTGCCTCCATCACTACATATTTTTCAACTTCTGGAAAGGATTATGTCAACCTACCCTCACAGCCCAAATCCCTTGACAGTGACGCTTAGGCACTAAACCAAACAAGTCATGTCCCCATGTAACCAAATAAAATGTGCCCATGGAATTATAGACCATTTCCACATGGGCAGAGAAGACAGGCAAGTTAAAATTTCAGGGACTGTCTTAACTTTGACACTTGCAAAATCTCGATCACTTACTGAAAGTTCCTTGAACACAGTTGCATATGCATGAAGTTCTCACATATAATTTCCAGACGTGAGTATTTAAGGTTGCAGGGTGTGTGTGCAATGTCTGGAAACTAGATTATTATTATCCATTTTCTCCATGACAAAAGAGTAGTGAATGTTGGTTGTTTTCATTTTCCAGATGCTCCATTAATTCTGTGCTGTGCTGAATGGAATGGTATCATCGATCACCCATTGCAACAAATGTGAAGATATATTCACTGGAACGCAGCGTGGTTGCTGGGAAGGCTTAGTTCAAGTGTGTCTGGGAAGCCAAGCAAACTCTTAGACACCATATTTGGTGTGACAAGAGGTGTGATTTACTGGTTACGTTAGCTGCAGAAGTATACTGGTGGGTAGAAATCAGCCAGGATTTGAAATTATGCCCAGTTTGCAGGAATGCATAAATTCACATGGCATTGCTGAGAGGAGACAGGCAAGGTGACTTGTTGCATTTGCAGGGACTAGCGTCTGCCCTTGGGTGACTTCAGTAAAGTCACCTCATTGCTCTGTGCCTCAGTTTTCTCTGTTCTTGAAGGGAATGACTGAAGGACAATCTGTGCATTGCACTTTTTGAAGTTGCCGTTAGGTCTCCTCTTCCCTCCTCACATGACAACCCAAGATCTCTCCTATCACAAGAGAGAAGGTCTGAGCAGATCTCCAAAAAAGTTTCTTTACTAGCAGGAGATCTAAGTTTTCCCATAATGAAATATTGAGCTCATAAGAAAAGAGTACTCTGTCTTTGAATGATTCAAAATCTTTCTTTAGAATTATCAGAGAAAACTTCAAGGCCTTAGTAGTGCACAAGAGTCCTCATCACTTTTATTTATGGACGTTAAAAGCTAAGGTCATAAAATGTGATGGTGGAAGGACTGTTATTATCTCCCTTTTATTCTTCAGAACAAACCAATCTGTGCTGAGAGGCACACAGTGACACTGGAAAGATGTCATGTAATGGAAATATGTCATCAAAAGATGATGAATGCATGTAATTAACTGGAGGAGTACACACCCGAGATTATGTAAATCTATAGATAAAGGCATCAGAGTGCTCAGGTTCAAATGTACCCTTCTGTGTAACCTCACCCTCTGCTATTTCAAATGTCATGAGGATGCCGAATGAAAAATGCAATTCCAAATGTGGGCAGAATATAAATATAAAAAAGAGCTGCCTTTACAGTGTAATGTTATTTCTCACAGTTAAGAGCCTGCATCTGCAATTCCCACCTCTTCAGCACATCAGCTTGGTGCTTAACGTTACCCACATGCTTAGACCTACTGAATAGTTCATACCTAAATATTTTGTCAGACGGCACCCTAGAGAAGGCTGGTCTGTCTGGAGGGCAACCAGAACTGTTCAGTACATCCTCCCTCTGAGAGAGAAATCTCTATTCTCTTTCCATTAAAATGAATGTCTAAACCTAACAATGTGCTTTCCTCATATGTGGCACATCCATCAAGCTGACAAATGACAAAAATATAAACAAATGAATCCTGCTGCCATGCTCAGCAATGAGAGAGACCTGCAGTATTCGATTAGCTAGTCCATTTCCCCAGCCTGAGCAAAATTGTGCTTTGCAAGACCCTTGCTATCATTTTTAATGGCTTGTTTGGTTTTTTTTAAGATCAGGCTAACTTCAGCCTTTCTAAGATGATGTTTGCTAACCTCAAATCAATAGAACATCCTACTGAAGACTAATGGCATTTCTGCATGAGTTTCACCCTTTTGGGCTGTTTTAAAGCATTAGAAAAATGAGCTGTCCACAAAGAAAATAAGGAGAAATGGAGAAATGTTTCAAGCTATGAACACAAGTCAGAGCAAAGCTATTGGGACCTTTGAGTGTAAACAACAGTTTTGGTGTTGAGTTAGAGGGGGAAGTATGGGACCTCTGGTATAAGAGCCAGCGGTGACAGCACTCAGAGAAGAGTTCCCTTTGAAGGCAATGGGACTGTTGTTGATGCTCCCCAAGTGTGAAACAGTCAGAATTTCAGTTCCGGCAATATAAAAATTCAGCTCTGTCTCTCATATTGAATCAAACTTTAATCTGCAACTGTCCAACCAGCCTTCTTGTGTCAGATGACTGAGTGAAGTAATACACTAGCAGACGAAAAGTGGCAGACTCGTTGTCAAATGTAACAGCAAAGGTTCAGCATGCTCCCCTATGATATTAAAAGTGATCTTTTCCCCACTCCCCTAGAGGAGCTCTCTATATCTAAACCAAAGCTTGACCAGTCATACTGCAAGTTGTCATTCCACAGTAGAGCCATCTAATCAGATTCTAGGTCAGAATAAAGCCCTTTATTCTGCTTAACATATATGCAACACGGAAGTAGAGCATGGCTTTCTGCAATCAGTTTTGAGATGCTGCTGGTAGCAGAGTATCAGTGTAGGAGCATGGGACATTCTGCTTATGTGCCACCAGAAGGGCCTTTTGAGGACCAGTTCTACCAGTCTGCTTCAGAATCATAGAATCATAATATCATAGAATCATATTCTTTTGGTTCAGGACTCGCTGGACAGGAGTCCAGTGAGTTTCTTTTCCCATGAATGAATTAATTAATTTGTCCTTTCTTTTTAATTGTCCAGTAAGCAAAAATAAAAACTAGTTTTACAAGGTGACACAAAAATACAAGTGGAGGTAAAGTCTCTGTAAAAAGCTTATCATTAATTTGAAAACATAGGAACAGTAGGGAAAAGTAATGTATGCCTAGCACTAAGGGACACACATCAGATGATGCAGGTGATGATATTTTTTGTAGCATCCCTGTCACATTTATGGCAATAAGCACTGATGTCCAAATCAGGATTATGATTTTATTTTGCTATCAAGCAGACAGGCAGAGATAGAAAAAAATCCTCTGTAATACGGAAATCTGTGCACTAATAACAAGAAACACTGAGAAATAGACTCCGTGCATACTTCTCATAATATAAATGTTCACTTTTACAGAAACTACTTTGCAAACATGGAGAGAATAATTGTTTCCATTTTTTAAGAGCGGCTCTTAAACAGTGTTGGTTTTGTGGGTTTTTTTAATAAGTAATATCTTGCTAACCAAAGAAACACATTTATTCAGCACTTGCTGTGCTTGCAGTACTTTTACAGCACTTCTTCAGAATTCCAAAGCGGACATAAATGCCACATCTCTACCAGAACATTAATTACCTGGGCCGGGCTCCTTTCTCTGCCCCCAGCAACAGGTTGCAGGTCAGTCTCATGCTGCTAGACTCTCTTCCTCTACCATACAGGGGGCCTCATCCATACCATCTATAGCCAATGTTCCTTGGCCCATGATATCTTCCAAAATGTGCCTGGACACTGTGGCAATGCTAAAGCAGTTAAGTAGTAGAATCATAGTAGAATCAACCACAGACTGGAGCTTGCACTCAAAATTTGTCTCTCTTTAGTTACTACTTTAGACATAAGTCAATAAATGTTATAGCCTTAGCCTGAAGGTTAATTTGGGCAAAATTTCGTTCTCCATGTGCAGCTCTGTTTTTAATTTAGAAGGTAAAGACTTTAACAGTATGAACGTGGCCAGACTGGTCTGGGAGAATACAGCAACAGCCACCAGTGCTTTTTGACAATGGAGCCTGGGAGTGAGCTGCACCCCTGAAACTCCCTGCAGCGGGGCTGGCATTGGAGAAGAAAAGCACACACTTTATTTTCTTAAGTTTCCTCTACATGTGTTAGATGATCACACGGGAGAATTTTGCAACTGTCAAGTAAATTATGCCTTATTAAATGAAGTACTATACATGCTACAAGTGCAGGCAGCAATTAATCTTGCAAAACAAGAACAATCTTCTTGCTGCCGTCTTCAGACTTTTCCTTCTGCAGCCCATTCTCCTCTCCACAAGTTTCATGCAGTTTTATTGCACGCTGGAAGTCTAAATTACTAAAATATTCAAAGAAAGCGAAGGTGAAGAAGGTCCTTTCCTCTCTTATCCTCAATAGTTAATGTTCTGGTAGTCCTCTCCAGATCTTCCAATATCTAATGTCTAGCACTGACTCAACAGATGTCACACAAACCATCTTGTGCAGCTGCTGCTGGGGCCATGCAAGCCCCTGAGTCCTGCTTTCTGTGAACACAGATGACACCAACTGAGGAGGTGCCAGCTATGGTTTGTTGTGTTGCAGTATCATAGCTAACTAGTTAACTAGTTTCTCTAGTTAACTAGAGTAACAAAGGCAGCCAAAACAACCGGGCCTCTACCTACAAGAAAGACATTGAGGTGCTGGAGCGTTTCCAGAGAAGGGCAATGGAGCTGGTGAGGGGTCTGGAGCACAAGTCTTGTGAGGGGCAGCTGAGGGAGCTGGAGGTGTTCATTCTGGAGAAAAGGAGGTTGAGGGGAGACCTTATTGCTCTCTACAACGCCCTGAAAGGAGGGTGTAGAGAGGTGGGAGGTTGGTCTCTTCTCCCAAGTAGCAGGTGATAAGACAAAAGGAAATGGCCTCAAGTTGCACCA
The DNA here is from genome assembly GCF_001431845.1 of Calidris pugnax. NCBI lineage: Eukaryota > Metazoa > Chordata > Aves > Charadriiformes > Scolopacidae > Calidris > Calidris pugnax. Next base: position 2,124,760 of record NW_015091112.1, read on the forward strand.
GGGGAGGTTTAGGATGGATGTTATGAAAAATTTCGTCACATAAAGGGTTATCAAACATTGGAACAGGCTGCCCAGGGCAGTGGTGACATCACCATCCCTGGAGATATTTAAAAGATGCATAGAGTTGGTGCTGAGGGACATGGTTTAGTGGCAGTTTTGGCAGTGCCGGGTTAACAGTTGGACTCATTGATCTTAAAGAGACCTTCCAACCTAAATGATTCTATGATTGTATGATTCTACCTACACCAATTTTAATGGGCACTGAGTTACAATGAGATCTTGCGTGATCTAGAAAGACAAATGTCTTTCTAGACAGAAAACCAGGGAACCAGGAGGGACTGCATTAGCCGTGAAGCAGGTCAGGTGAGACTTGTGAGCCTGATTTTTGCCTCTCAATGATTTTTTTGTCCATGATTTCAGTGGTAACAGGTTCACATCCCAGTTACCTCAATAAGGCAGTGCTTTGAAAAGGCAAAGTTAATTCTTACTAATTATCATTAAGCTTTCTGAGGACAATTAAGCTTTACGCATATATTTATATATGGAAATCAATATTTGCATAAACAAGGAAAGTGAAGATTGGTCTACACCTTATTGGTACCTAGTTATTATTTATACGAGTCAGGAAAATGTTGTATTGATGTGTTTACTTTAAAAATATCAGCCTACCTTTTCTTTTTTCTTGCATGCCCTGGTGCCATTACATGATTAAGTCACTCTCCAATAAATTTTGGATCAGCAGCCACTATCAATCTGTACTAAACTTTCTCCTCAGTAATGCAGATTTATGTGTCTGGGGTAAATAAGCAGAATGAAAATGTGGGTGTGCCCTCACAAAAGATATATTGTACTTTTACCATGTCCCTTAATTTAGAGATCAATACATTATTAACAAGTTTATTGCTAAAGATTTGTGGTATCCATTTACTTTTTATCAAATGTGTCACCCTCAGGGCTTGATAAATTTACTGTATCCTCCACATACTGATTTTGCCCTACTCATAAAGAGAAAAAAGCTCCAACAACTAGATTTTTTGCACTAGAATTTCAAAGAAAAGTAAACCTTCTCTTTAGTTCCTCTGACACAATAAAAGGTTTTTTTATAATCTTTGAATATTGGCTTGGTGGAGCTTACCCAGATCATGAGGATGTGATTCTTCACTGACTTTCTACTATTGTACCTAATTCACTGACGCGACAGATTGCTTTGGGAATGGCACATGATAAAGGAGAATCATCTTCTGATGTCCTTCTCTCAAAAAAGACATAGGAAGTCTCTGAGCTCAAAGCACTGAGAAGTCAGAAAATACGCTCAAGAAGTCCCATTAGATGTTTTCCCTGTTATTATCCTGTGGTGGAGGCACAGCACAGGGTAAGAATGGCCGTTGTTTAGATCTTACAGGGGTTTGCCTTTGGCAGGGCTAAGCAAAAAAGGGGACATCCGCATCCCTCCTGGTATCTTAATGTATTTGCTCCTCCAAAAGGAGCAAGTCAAACATATCACTGCTGGGGACTGGGATGCTCACAGAGGAGCAAGCTGGAAGGACAGGTTGCTGTGCTGTTCTCTGCTTCCTTGGGATCCCTGGGAGCCAGAAAAGCTGGAATATGATTCACAGCCATCCAGTAGAAATGAGTGTTGGGTCCAGGGAGTTGGTATTTTCAAAGATCCTGTGAGCCTGACCGACTGCTTACTGTTTATCGCTGCTGTCAGAGGGATGTAGCTTTTGGAGAAGGGTGAAACTTGCTACTGTGACACCGACACATTGCAGACAACAGATGAGACAGCTGCACTGTGAGATTAAAAGAAAAACAGATCCTTTCATCTCTGATGTTCTGCTCTAGTTTGAAACCACAGAGAAAGTGGGTGTATGTTTCTTTTTCTATTTCTATTCTCCCTTTGAGGTGTCTCCTTTCTTTTTTTTTTTTTTCTGCTTCACTTTCATTGCAAATGCAATGCAAATAGGTTTGCAAATGTGACAGAATTGTTTCATAATCATCACAAAATCCAGGTGCTTGTGCTGGTAGAAACTGGTGCAGCAAGATATGTCTGTGCCTTTTTCGCTGTATTTACCAAACCTCAAAGTTTATCTGCCTGATGGGTAAGGTCAAGACACAAGGTTTAAAAGCACATCCTCCAGAAACTGAGCTTATAACTTTTTGCTTAGCATCCAGTGTAACTCAAAATTCTTTTATTTAACTGTCAGTCATGGCCGTGTAAGTCATGTAACTTGGCTGCATTCTAGCAGTTGCATGGAATAAAACACCCAACAATTCACCAATGTATTATTTTCCTGCCTTGTTGAACCATAGGAACTTGAGCAGCACTTTTTTTTTTTTCTTTTTTAATTGTCATTAAGCAAGCTGCTGACATGCCAAGTGCAATTAAATTATTGCTAAAATTCAGGAACTCTTGCCATCCAGCATGTTCTAAACGAAGCTTTTACTCCAAGCCATGGAGCTATTCTTTGTGTCTTCTTCTCCTGTAGGACCAGTGGAGAAGATAAACCTATACATAAATGGCTCATGAAAATATGAAAAATCTTTAAAATCTGTGCACACATATCTTCCACACCTTCATTTATAAAAGTGACCTGAGACAATAACATGCAGTGACTCATCTAATGGCTGCTCATGAATTCAAATTCCATAGTTGTTCTTGAACACACCCTTTTTCTGCTGTTCGGTTATTCAGGGACCCTAGCAAAACAGGAGTCTGACACAGTCATGCCTGTTAAATCTGCAACATATTGGGCCATAGTCAAGGCCTTCTGAAAAATATGTGTCCCTCTGAATGGATGAACAGAAGTCCACTATGCGTTAAAGCAAGGGAAAAGCAGGATTTGGGAAGGTGCTTGCTTGGAGCACTGGCCCAAATGGAAGGATAGCACTACCCAGGCTGCCAGATTGTAAGTAGGGTGATTGCAGAGTGTGACCAGAGATACCAGACTCCGAAACCCAGGCTGGAAGGACAAGTCACCCTGCATCAGCATCTTGGGAACCTGCATCTGACCTACCTCCAGCTGCCACATCTGGATACTAACTGCATACAAGGGCAGATCTCCAAATCTAACGCTGAATTGCTCTTGCAAGGGGACTCCCCTCTCTAGATTATAACTAGAGTAACTCATCTTGTAACTCATCTGCAGCCCCTTTACTTTTAGGTAGGCATTTTTCCCTGACCAGATTACAGTGGGCATGGGCATGGTCAGTATCTGCAAATTCTCTGGTGTTTTTCTCCCATGCAATGCAACTTGCACCCATGCTTTTCTCTGCTGCTGTCAATGTAGACAATTTCTGCATAAACATGATTAAAGTTCCTTAAATTGTGTTCTCCAAACCCCTTTCCAGTCAATGTTGTTCTAGAATGAAGTCTAATGGTTAAAGAAAAAACCTAATTTTTGTGGCCACCTCCAGTCAGGCTGTCTCTCCTTATCCCACTCTCTAGCTGCAAAATATGGGGAAAAATACCACTCCAGAGACCTCTGGGTCCATGCTTCTGCAACAGTGTTGGGAAAACATGGCACTTACCCATGCTCTACACACTTTTTGTCCATGATCTTGGTTATGAGTCTGGTCATAGGTGGCCATTGAGCTCACACGTTGACCAGAAAGATCAGAAGCAGGGCAGCTGCTGGTGGTCAAAGTTGCAGCTCATCCATCCTTCCTTGACGTACAGTATATGCACAAGCTCCTGCCCTCAGAAACGTTCTCTCATTTGGCTTAGATCCACACTTGGTCTCAAGCTTGGGTGTCCTGTGAATGACAGGAGAGGGTGGACTTGAAAAGATGCAGTTAAGTGTCTGTGATGGGTACTATTCAAAATAAAGTACCTGTCCCAACCTCTGTTTTTCACTTTTTACTTTCTCTTCATGGACTGTCTTTGCCTGAGGGAATATTTCTGATGGGGACATGTTTGTTTGCTTTGCTGCCTACTGATCTGTAACAGCAAGTATTTTCTGCCTTCCAGGCTGGCCCCACACAGCTTGTTTTCCAAGGCATTTGCAAAGAGCCTACACCAAGCGAGCACGGCCATCAATAGACAAACAAACTTGCAAGTGCAAACAGAAGCCATTGTATTTACATAATTAAGTACACCACTTAATGAATTCCCACTAGACCATGGTGTGGCAGGGCAATTAATGAACAGGGCTGGGGAATGATGTGCTTCAGACTCCAATGGGGATTCAGCAAAGGGCTGGCAATTAACAGTTGGTGGCTGACTTACTTCCAGCTTGCTTGAAACTGGGTGATGATCTCTGTTTATGTGGAATTTGGGGTCTTTAACTGATCTTGAGTATGAATGCTCATCCAATCCAACCCCAGCTTCTAAAAATTAATGTCTAAAGGGAACAAAAAAAAATGGGGGGAAAAAAAGATACTATTTCAAAGCAAAAGTCTGAGAACTGGAAGGGATCTGCACTTTCCCTTTTCTTCAGGAAACCATGTCAGGTCCTGAAGGGTGTGAAGAAGTGTTTTGAAAATGACATCATAATGCCCACTAATCCCTCAAAAGTCATCAGGCAAAAAGAATGAAGCATTTGTTTCCAAAAATAATGAACCAGACTATACTTGGGACATTGACATCAATGGGAGCTTTAACATGATTCTTCACATACAGTGGGACTTAAAAATGGAGCAATTTTTTAAATAGGAAACAGTGATTTCTTTTTTGCGGGGTGTGGGGGGGGAAGAACAGCCATTTTAAACCCTTATCTTTACTTCTAAACAGACGTTAAAATATAGCTAGGAGCAAACCTCTGTTTGCCTGAAGTTAGCAACAAATGCTGCTACGGTGGATCTTATCATGACAGATGGCATTTGATGCCATCTAAAATGCCCAGCACACTTCACAGGGAACACTGATTAGATAAGTCTTACATTAATAAAGCCAGCCTGATTCAAAGCTTGACATAGTAAGTAATAAATTCTCATGGAATAAACCTCAAATAATATTTTTTCCCTGCTCTAGTAAACAAAACATCAAGGGAGAAACAATATTTCAGCTCACGGCAGGACAGGCTGAGCAATCTTTTTTGCTAGTTAGCACCAGACTTTTAAACAAGAGGAGGTGATTTATTACTTCAAGAAACCAATTGATCCCTTTGTCTATGAAAATGCATTATCTGCCTGCCACTAAAGGGTGTCTCCCCACCAAGTGAGTGGAGACTCTGTCAATATACATATACTCTTCTCAGTATATATATATTTTTAAACCACTTACTCAGGAAGTTAAAGGAAATCCTGAGCTCCCAGGGGTAATGTAGAAGGCAAAGCCTCTGTGAATTCTTTAAATTCAATGAATATCACTGAGCAGTCTCCAAAGTACCAATGTTTTGAAGGTCATGTGCAAACATCATGGGTCTTCCCCGATCTTTGCACCCAGATTGAACTTTAATGAATCTTTTACGTATCCTCTTAAAAAGTCATGAAAGCACAGCTTTCAGTTGTAAATACTGGATTTTAGTTTAGGGAGCAGTTTAGCCAGGAACCAATGCTCCTCAGGAAATTGTTTTCTTCAACTAATAAAGGACATTATAATTTATTAGATTCCTATGAGGTAATGGCAAGGGAGCATTTTGTAATGATTCAGCACTGAAAGATTAACTCTGATTATATTGCTGCTTTAGTGGCAACCCCTGGGTTGTCAAAACCACTTCTGATTCCTCTGACACGAAGTGACACCAACTACTCATTATGTAAGACTTACATCCAAACCCCGAGCCTGAAATTGAATGAGGACTTATAAATAATGTATCAATAAGGTAAATTATGCAAGAATTCATTCCAGAAAGTGTCTGAACTCATCAACAAATTAGATAATAAGGAGGTCTTTTTTCTGCTAACTTAAATAAGCAAATTGAAATAGGATTTCTTCAAGAGCTTCCTCAGCGGTTTTCATAGCAGCTACTTGAGATTCTTGGGCAATTTCATTCACACTGGGGCATGCAAAGTCTATCATAAACCCAGCAAATCCTCATTTCATTTTCTCTCATGCAATGTCATTTAAGGTACTTTCTCGCTCTGTTGGCTGCTGGGGCAGCTGGCGTGGCAGGGACATTGGTCTTTCTTCCATTCTCCCCTTCTGCATCAAGGGGATGGCACGGGAGATGTGAGAGTATCTCTAAGGCACCACAGTCCTAACACATCCAAGGTTGGAGGCTCATGCATTAACCTCTCTGCCTTTTGCTCTCCAAAGTGCTGGGCAGGCACCCAGGGTGACAGTGTGCAGATTGCAGCCTTGAGAGGGACTCTTCAGCGACCTTCTTGTTTCTAGTGTCAGGTGTCATTACATTACCATTACACAGGATCTCATCTCTAAAAGCCTTTTTAGAGATATTTAAGCATCTTGTAGGTTCATAACCCTACCTCCCTTTTGCATTTAGAGAGAACAGTCATTCCTGCTGCCTTTTATTAGAGGAGAAATTTGGTACCCATCTCTGCAAACTGTTCTGCATAGTTAGCTCATACTCCTTGTCGAGTTAGACTGTTTGAAATCCTCAGTAAAGATTATTTCCGGGTCTCAATTAATATATTTCATTTAAATATTTAAATGACTTCTGTAAAACAAATACAGCTGCTGTATTGGGATTGTTACAATCTCAAGAAGAGGTTGGAGGTTTGGGTGTTCTCCCTGCTCTGCTGCCAGAAAGACTGTGGCTGAGAGCTGACACTGAGAGACATCTGCCCTAAATTAGCAGTAGGTACCCAAATCCCTCTGCAGCTTGGTGGGGTAACATCCCACATACTCCTGTGAGTCCCGAAGATCTGAGTGAGAGCACTGTGTGATTCCAGGATGGACCAGTGCCTCACTTACGTTTGATCTCTCTGTGGTAATTAAGTTTTCATGGATTCCCATCCACCCCCAGGTCACTCTGGATGCCAGGCAGGCTATAAGAGAAAAGAGTGGACTTATTTGACCAGAGTACAGATGAGTAAAATTATTACTATATTTAGGGATAGATGAGCAGTAACTTTTAAGCAAAGGTGTAGTTCCTCTGTGCCATCCCAGGCGTCTATTTTAGGATGAGAACAATCACCCTCTGGAGACACATATTTCTCTGTACTGACTCTACAGAGAGTCCAAGGTGATTAGCTCAGACTTTGACAATAAATTTTTAGATAAATAAGACAGGTGAGATGAACCTGATACAAGAGGACAAGACAATTGTTTGTGTGACTAACGGCTGACAATGATGATGAAAAAATCCCATATTTTGGCCCAGCATCTGATTTCAGTAACCTGCAGCTGGTGGGCAAGGTAGCCTTTTCCTAAATATTCAAGCGGTAAGATGTTGTCATAGGTTTCACATAATAAATGTATGGCTGAGCTGTATTAGTAACATATAATCATATTTCTTTCATGACGTGCAGTGCTCTCAGCTGTATGCACTGACATTATTAAAGCTACTAGTATAATGGATAGCAACAGGGGATACATTTGTGTTAAATGGCCTGTAGTAATTGTGTCACTGAATTGAGCTAATAATCATCACATTGTGCCACAATACCTTGGAAGAACATCTTTTCAGATTATCCAATGCTATAGAAATGAGATCCTTAGGCTTACTGAAGGCAGATTTCATCTCATCTATGATTTTTATTGGGGTGGGATTGATGTCCTGCTTCACAATTTCCAACTCATCTTTGGAAGCCTGCTGCCGGATCAAGGGAGCAATGTAGCACAACCAAACTCCATCGCACAGCTTTGCAAGACAAGTAGCTGCAGTTATTACAGAGGTAGTGTCAAACAAAATCTAGACTCTAAATCTTTTCTCAAACTTGGCTTATGCAATATAATTCCAATGACCTTAGTACAGTCACACCTGACTAACAACGGCAGAAACTAGTAGAGAAACAGACGTCATACATAAAGAATCAATTTTTTTTCATCTGTGTGATAAATTTCATTTAATATAGCTGGAAACCAGCAGTGATTCACAAGACTGAGCCTGGTCTAAGCTTCTCAGTTCCCTTTAGACCTCAGCAAAGGGGACTCAACAGCTTAGTCCAGAATTATTCTTCATAATATTAGTGCTTTGGCATTTTCTGGACTTTTTATGCAGCAGCCATCTAAAAAATGTTGTGTTCAGCAACTCCATTATGAGGTGCTTGTTCAGAAAAAAGATTGCGCTCATTTGTTAAAATGCACTGTTTGTTCTACTGACAGCAGGCTGCCCTTACTGTTCTGGTATTTAAAGGGTGGCTACAAAGAAGACAGAGTCTCTCTTTTTACAAGGAGTCCCTTGGAAAAGAGGAGAGTTAATGGGTACAAGTTACTCCTCAGGAAATTCCAACTGGACACAAGAGGAAAATTTTTCCCAATGAGAACAATCAGCCATTGGAATAATCTCCCCAGGGAAGTGGTGGATTCCCCAATGTTGGACACATTTAAGATTCAGCTGGACAGGGTGCTGGGCCATCTTGTCTAGACTGTGCTTTTGCCAAGAAAGGTTGGACCAGGTCGTCCTTGAGGTCCCTACCAACCTGGTATTCTATGATTCTACAATTCTATGATTATAATGAAATTTATGGTCTGATGGGGATTTCTTTTGTGTGAGAAGATTTGGGGCTAAGATATTAGAATGGCTTCTAGTGTATGAACTCCACAGTTCTGAATATCAGTTTCTCTCACAGTGGAAAAACTGACAGACTGATAAGTTTAAAAAGACATGTGTATGAACTCCACGGTTCTGAATATCAGTTTCTCTCATAGTGGAAAAACTGACAGACTGATAAGTTTAACTAATTTTTTTCCCTCCTTTCTTAATAGTGAACCTTTTAATAACAGTTCTTTCTCCAGAAAATTTAAATGGAAATTGAATTTAAAACCCTCATATAGCTTTTTTTTTCCCCCCTCCTTTCTTAATAGTGCACCTTTTAATAATAGTTCTTTCTCCAGAAAATTTGAATGGAAATTGAATTTAAAACCCTCATATAGCCTTGGTCTGAGAAGCTAACCCAGCCTCGAGCTCAGTTTCTTTTTGCACAGTCTCCAGCCTGGCATGTGCCTGGTGTTGGTATTGCTGCCCCTGTCAGCTGTGTCACCTAAAATGATTAACCCACCCTTGTTCACAGAGGTGTAAAGATATTTTCCAGTCATTTCCACCTGCTGCTCCTACCATTGTTCTCAGGTTAATTCTCTTTGTTGCAAAACTGGCACTAAGTCAGGAACACGAGCTGTGGATGCTGTAAGGATGTGGAGCTTCGTTTGTTATTTCTGCATAGCAATGGAGCGATGCTTTGAATGTGAACCACGCAACCTTAAATGTGTGCAGAGAGCAGATGAGGAGATCCAAGACAATTCTAATGGCTTAAGTGCAGAGAAAATCCACAGGGAGATGATTCCCCCATAATTTCACTGCAGTGTGTAGATATGACAGTATTTATTTTTCTGTTTAGCCTCCTTTTCTCATTATTTCCTCTTTCCTCTGCTATAAGGAAAAAAAAGTCTTTGCTGCTGGAGGCAAACAAATAAAGTGATTGCAGCTGTGTTTCCAAACTGCACGTCTAGCACAATCAACTCCCATGGGTGTCAGGTGTCCACTATAAATATTAATTGATTAATCCAGGTGAGAACAGCTAAAATAAAAACGTTGTGTAACTGCTTCTCCGATTCTGTTGTTGTTGTTGTCAGTAAAACCAAGTCTAAGAGACTGTAAAAGCTCATCATACATAGTTGTACTTTTTAAACAACTACTGAGATTATGAGAAGCTATCAGAGGAAAAGGTATTTGCCAGAAAAACAGGGAGAGTCTAAAGCAGGTTAACTGATAAACTCACATGCACACACACACTTCTTTAAGCATTGCGAATAAAAAATGCCCTTCCAGGGTTTCAGCTATTTCCTGAGTTTGATATCTGGGCAGGGTAAATAGAAGCATTTGTTCCAGCTGAACAGCAGGAAACAAACTGAATTTATCAGCAAAGGAGAAGCATGAGTTTAGCTCCACATTAAATTTGCTTTCCTTGAAGGCAGGGAGCTACACGGTCTATTGCCAGACTATGCCAGTTGGCCTCCAGGCCAGAGAGCAGGTCCTCATTTATTAATAGCAGAAAAACAGTTCCATTTTCTGAGAAGTGCTATTTTTTTTCCCATATCAGGCAGTTCTGTGCCATTTCTCCTCATTTTTCCACATTCATCCTGGACAAGGAGCACACCAGATGCCAACTGCCTCCTCCCAGCAACACTGACTTGCTCTGTAACTCTTCTTGTACCCGGGAACAAGGCCTTCAGGTTGCTTTAACTCGAGTTTATTTGCTGATGAAACAGCACAGAGGGACCTTGTAACAGGCAAAGAAACTGTCTCTAAACCTCTACTCTCTATCAGATTATGCTCCCCAATTCAGCATGGAATTTAAATCCTCTCACAAATGGTTTTGGTAGAATAGCTCACCAGATTAAAGATAAATCACTGCAATGAGACTGTTCCCAGCACCTGCCCCTGCACCAGTGTAAATGGCTTTGCTCTCCACACCATGTGGTCATCCAACCCCAAGACTCTCCCACAAGCCATGTGATTAAAGGCTGACCAGAAATATGAAATATCAATGTAATTCACAAAAAATTATATATTTTGTTCTTCATCTAGGTCCTTCCTGAAAGAAATAGTACATGCAGAAAGTAAGAGTCCTGCCTGAGGCCAGAATATTCACCAGGGAAGTAGGAGATTGAGATCTAATCCCTACCTGGGAGATTTTAGAGGATGGATTTGAACTGGCTTGTACATGACCAGTGCTCAGCCATTGGCAAGGTACAGTTATCAATCCCTAAGCAAATAAATATCCCACTGGCTCAAAGCAGACCAGCTGCAACCAGAGAAATTGCCTCTATAAGCAAGCGTATGCCCTGGTCCTATTCTCTGCTGCAAATCAGGTAGAATTTGTACTTTCATCACTTGCTAACCAGGGAGCCGATTCCTCATCTGCTGAAGCTTTGCTGCTGTCATCTTCCAAAACAGACAGAGCAGAGGGTCTCCCTGGTCCTCACCATTCGATGTCATGTGAGTGGACTCTATCCCCAGCTGGAGTGTCCTGGAGAGCCCAGAGAGGAGTCCAGAACAGCAGACACTTCATGTGTAGGAATTAGGACTCGTGAATGTGTCCGGTCTGTTCTGCATCAGCTGCTCCTGATGATGATGCACACAGAGCAGATGGAAGCGTGGGTAGCTCAGGGCAAAGCTGGAGCAAAGCAGCCAATTAAATCAATCTCTCCCCAGTCAGGCTTGCTCTCACTAAATGTTGGTAGCACTATCGGCTGACCTATCCTTCAGCACTGTCTGTTGGCACAGGCATTAGCAGTATTTGTTTGATGAGAGCACTTTTTTTTTTTTATAATTTGACCATTCAAAAGAAATAAAACCATTTAAATAAACAAATAAATAGCTTGGCACAGGGTTTCCACTGCCCTGCATCTTCAGCCAGCCTTTAACAAGTACACAAAGCAGATGTTAAGTGGCATCGCTTGGGAGGTAGAGGACAGGGAGGATCATAGCCAGATCCTGAGTAATGGAGGCTGGCACATTTCCACCAAAATCAATGTGCAGTTCCAATGATGGAAACCGTGCCAGCTTCCAAAAGTTGAGAGTCTGATCACAACCTTAATAGCCAAACTGCTCTGCACATTTCTTACCTGATCATGTCCATCTCCAGAGCACTTGTCCCGCTAAGTGCACAGACACAAGGGACTGGCTTGCATAGCATCATCTTCTCACAGAGATGTAGCTCCTGATGGCTCAGCAAAGAGAAGGAAGGTAGATTTTCTCTCTGCAGATGGAAGGAGGAACATGACAGGTGCTTTCTCATCTCCATCTTTGGTTGTTCTGGTCATCTTTATTGCTTCTTACACTCTGGAGATGTTCCTCTCTGAACGTAATATTGCACAACCATCTCAGGTGACATTAAATCTCAGGTGACAGCTGACCCCACTCAGGCCACTGTGAATAATGAACACAGCGCAGATACAACCTGTCAAAAAGACAGGCCTTATGAGCCTCTCATTGACTGCTCTTAACTTCTGCTCACCATTAACAGCTCCAAGGGCAGAGACCTTATTGATCCCTTCCCCACATGCATAGCCAGGCTGGCCACCAGGCTGGACCTGCTTTGTAGCAGCAAGGGACATGTGCTGGTCACAGGGCTGTCCTCAGTCACAGGCACATCCCACCGCAGCAAGTCTACAAAGGAGTACGTCATACATTGATTCTACCCAAACATTAGCCACCACAAACCAATAAGGTTTTATCCTTATCAAGAGGTTTTATCCTCTTGAACTGATGGTGGCAGTATCAGCAGGCAGAGGAAGTTTAAGCTCTCATCAGGGCTTATAACATCAAGGTCTCCACAGATATATGGTGTGAGCCTTGAGCCTCCTCCCAGCATCTTGACCTGCCCAACCTTGAAGTTTAAGGAGTCATTGAGACAATATAACAGCAATAGCTGAAAAACTATGAAAGATCTGCTCAAGGCATACATCAAGAAGGTAAATTCCCTAGCAGTTAACTGAACTATGCTTAAAACTCGTTGCTACTGTACCACTCTTTCTAGCTATTTGTAACTTGGAGCTATAGACCATGCTAGGCATGGCTGGGCAGGCCACCAGTGAGAAGGATGCAGCAAAGGGATGCAAGCAGCAATAACATCGGCCACTTCCCAGTACAACAGTCTGGCGTTTGGGCTGTCATGCACTCACACTGACTACACACTTGCAAGCCAGGCCAAGACCCTTCTGTGTTGCTAAATACTTAGATTCATATTCATATAAGCATATTCATACTAGGTCAGACAGGATCTTTAAGAACATTGAGTCCAACCATTAACCTTGTACTGCCAAGTCCACCACTGAACCACGTCCCTTAGCACCTTGTCTACACGTCTTTTAAATACATCCAGGGATGGTGAGTCCACCACTTCCCTGGGCAGCCTGTTCCAAAGCTTGATAACCTTTGCAGTGAAGAAATTTCTTCTAATATCCACCCTAAATGTCCCCTGGCGCAACTTGAGGCAATTTCTTCTTGTCCTTTCACCTGCTACTTGGGAGAAGAGACCGACCCCCCCTGGCTACACCCTCCTTTTAGGCAGCTGTAGAGAGCGATAAGGTCTCCCCTCAGCCTCCTTTTCTCCAGGCTGAACACCCCCAGCTCCCTCAGCTTCTCCTCATAAGACTTATTCTCCAGACCCCTCACCAGCTCTGTTGCCCTTCTCTGGACCCACTCCAGCACCTCAATGTATTTCTTGTAGTGAGGGGCCCAAAACTGGACACAGTATTTGAGGTGGAGCCTCAATCTCTGCCCTTGTCCTGCAGGCCACAGTATTGCTGATACAATCCTGATATTTCATGAAACCCAAGGAAAACCACAAACTTTGCTTCACAGATCCCGTTCCACCACCAGTTGTTACTCCTGAGGGTTTCAAACACAGCAGCATCAGCATCAGGGAGTGGGGGGCTGCACACAAACAAGTCCAGAGTTTCAAAAAAAACCCTCAAGGTCATCTTCCCTACCTGGAAATAGGTTGATTCTTGATTTTTTCAAGCAGAGAGTGGTTCTCTGTGAGTTTAGGAGTTCACTCTATCATATTAATGAAGGAAAAAGAAAAGGAATGGCTTTATCAGGAGCTAAAATATCCTGTGCAAGAAAGAGATATCTGATACAGAAGAGCTTTCTAATATCACTGATGAAAGGCTAATCAAATCCAATAGATGGATCTCAACCCTGGGGAATTTCAAACTGCAAACACAAGCATATTTTTTATAGTCGAGGCAATTAGAAACAGTTAACGGGGAAATGTGATGAGATCTCTCCTAGTTACAGTCCTTAAACTGGGTTCAATTCTGGAATGTCATCTCACACAAACCAGGGCAGATTTTGCATTTATAGTCATTTATACTGCTTAATCTTCCAACCCTACATGTCTTACTAAAAGCTATGCTCAATTTCGTCCATAATCTGATTCAGCACAGGAGTTCCTGGAAATTCTGTGGCCTGTGTTGTCAGACTGGTTCAATGTAATAAACTTTTCTAGCCTTAAAATATCTGTGGGGCAGTTAGTGTGAGTCTGCATGGTTTTAGTAAGGCCACTGAAATTATATTGATGTACACCAGTCAAAAATATGTCCCATTTTTAATTTCTTCAGCAGCTCAAACCAGCATGATAAAACTGGTATGAGCAAAGAGTGAGCCAACCCATTTGCATCCTGTGGGGCTACTGAGGAGCAACCCTTTCTGATCCAGATGGTAATTCAGCCCATTTTAGAAGCTGAGTGGTTTTTTTCTTTCCCACTTTGATTCAGAATTTGTCAGTCATTGTGGGGAGGACAAGGCTGTGAGGCAGGTGCTTAAAGAACCGTATTAAATTATGCAGAGCAGAAAATCTACAAAATGTACTTCAAGAGCTGGAAACTTACCATGTGTGACTGAAAATTGCAGGGAGACAGAATCCTAATTTCCAGATTAACTATTTCATCAATTAAAGCTGCATTTGCAATTCTTTCTTATTTGTCTGCCAATCTGTGACTACTGCTAATACAAAGCCATCACCATAATAGAAACCAAAGTGGATATTTGATGCCATGTGCATATGGCAACTTATGGTTTTTTTTCAAGCATAGTAGTTCCAGCTAATTAGTTTTTTAATGTATTTGCATTAGTTTGTGGAATTCCATAGTTCCTACTAAGTAGAGATAGGTAATCAAATGAGAAAATTGAGTCCTGCTGCACACAGTGTATTTACGAAGTTGAGAGGGCAAGGTTTATATTTAAGATAATGTGGTAGCTGTTTACACAAGAACAAAACGTCTCCTGCTGATCCACCCAATTCTCAACACATTTTGCAAAAATACTTCAGCCCCCAAATCCCTCATGAGTCACGCTACCTCCTAAATGTGCCTTCCAGCTCCGTCAGATCCAGCCTTCATTGTTGCTGCGCTAAACTGTGGCATATTGTGCTTAAATCCAAGCTGAACTTTGCAGGGCCTCAACTGAGAAGCTGTGAGCCGGGGCAGTCCAGTGGCATCAGACAAAATCCCAGCAAAGGAGGAGATGCACAACCTTGCTATTAGCAAAAAGTGGGGCTGCAAAGGCTGGGAGGGAGAAAAGTGGGACCGAAAGCAATGTCAACAGCGCAAACCCACAGCCTTGAAAAACACCCCCAGCCCTGCCTTGCTGTCTGCATCTAAACTCAATGACTTTGATATTTAGAGTCGTGCCACTGAAACTGTACCCAGAATTGCACCTGTCACCTCTCGACTGAGCCCTTCAGCACCTCACCCGTGCTCCAGCCCCTTGCCCGAGTGATGCTTCACCCTACTGCAGTATTTCTTTCCCAATAAAACCCTTTCATAAAGGAGGGGACCAATGAAAACAGAACCTGTAGTCAGGGTCAGGGAAGACATCCAAACATTCATTCGCAATCGGCTTACACCCCATTTGTACCTCTTGGCAGGCACAGAGGTGTAAATCCCAGCTTGTGAAGTCTCCCAGATGCCCACCAAGCCAGACACCATCCAGCAAAAAGTGCAGCTCTGACAGCAAACCCTGTGAGGCTTCTCTCGTGCTGGCAGCCCAGGCAAGGCTTTAAGCCAAGGCTTCTGTGCTAGAGCAGGGCTGCTCCCCATCGTCTCCCCAATGGCAGCAGCTCCCAGCCTCCCAGCCAGAAGAGGTGAGAAGCAGCTCCCAGGGGACAGGGTGCCACCATCAAGCTGCAGATCAAACCCAAGAGGGTGGGAGGAGCGAGGGAGACCTACAGACAGCTCCTGGTTCTGGTAACATCACCCATGATACTGAGCATCTGCTAACTCATCACTCGGTGCCTGAGGCTGCCTCTCGGTTGCTTGTGAAGTACTCTTTCTGGTACTTTATTAAGGCACAGAGTTTTAGTCCCATTTCAAGGAATTATTGCTTCATTCTAAAATCATCTTCTCAATCCCCATATGTCTCCCTTTAAATTGGTTAACTTTTTGTTTAACTTTTGATTTTGATTAACTTCTTTTGAGTCTTTTGCATATCCTGAACTCTGTATGCAGAAACCCCATGTCTTTGAAATTAATATTATATATTTTACCTCTTTAAAAGACACATGCTGTTTGGATACAAGCTAGCAATACTGAAACTCTGACTTTATGCGGTTTTTTCTTTACGTTAATAAAAAGCATACTGCCTGGAATACTTATTTTAGGGCTATATATCTAAGAAATTGTTTGCAGCTCCAATACAGTGAGGTTTGTTAAGGTTTGGCAGGGGTGGGGGAAGAGTGGGGTTGAATTATTTTCAGAACATCTGTGAGAACTGAGTCCAAAAAGAACCAGACACTCTCATAAATCTAACCATTTTATATGATACACTGGGGAATTTTTATTGCCATTATTGTGGTGGGCAGAATATAGAGTACATGGTCTTTTTAAATTCTAGAACAGAATCAGATGAGCTGCTTCCTTATAAGTAAGTAAATCACATACTACATTATTTGAATTACTCAAAAACCCACAGGCTCCTGCTGAGATTAAGCCCTTATTGTACAGACAAGTAGCAAGAGATAATATCCATTCTTAAGAATTTACGATCTACATGAGCAAAATGGTAAAGGCTATCAACAGTGAAACTATTCCCATTTTTCATATAGAAAAGAGAGCTGGGGGCCTCTGATCTTAATTCCCTCTCACAGAAGTTCAACCATATCTTTAAAAGCATCCAGTTCTATGTGACCTTGTCAGAAGCCAACGAGGGTGCTCTTAGGAGGATAATCCCTTCTCCTGGATGTTATGGAAACGCAGTTGCTGCACTGTTCCAGTGCCCCAGCTCAGATGGGAGCCCTGGGAAACATCAGCTGCAGATGGGACTTGTCAGGACTCACTCACTAGGGTCCAGAAACTTGGAGAGCATCTATGGGTAGATGTTGCAGAAGCAGCCATACTGTCCTTCTGTAATCACATATCTTTATTTATTCATCCAGTCTGGCCGATTTGCCCATTCTCTTTCTCAGTCACTCCCCACTTGCTGTAGAGAAATTACAAGGGCAGCCTCAGCTCGCCAAGAACCTAATTTCTGAAGTTATTTCACTGTTTAATGTGGTATCCGTAACTTTAGAAACCTACATCAGAAGTCTCTAAACCTCATCTAGTCATGAAAGCTTTCTTCATAGCCAGTGGAGAGAAGTGGGGCATCGTTACTGGATGATTCCTATGATCTGTTTCTCACCTCATATATTTTTCAATCAGACAAGTCTTTCTCTAAAAGCATCGATTTCTCTCCTGTCATCATTAAAAGGGTCTGGGCATTTGGTCAGACAGAGATATCTATAATTATGCAAAAAATCCCACCTGTAGAATTGGAAAGAATGTGCCCTAAGGCTTTCAAGACCTTCATCTGACATCTAAATTTATCAAAATACCTTTTGAAATCTAGACCTTGATGCCCAACAGCTCCCCTCTGTCCCTCTCTGGTCTCCCGTCACCTGTATGCATTTCAGAGATCAAGGCATCATGACAAAACCAGGTTTTCCAGCTTTTCTGCCAGTTGTGGGAGAGGGTTCTGGGTCAGCTCTGCAAGCTGCCTGGCTTTAAAGCTTACTTTGAACCCACCGAGCCCCCAGCCAAAGGCTTTCCCTGAGCCTGAACTAAAAGCAGATCTGGAAAGCAATGGGGTCTCTCATTTATTTGCTGGAGCTGCCACATCAAACCTGTGCATGATCACATTCATCAAGGAGTGAAAAAGATGCAGAAAGGCTCTGTCTTCATTGCATTGCCTTCTTTGGTTGTGTTTCTCCCCTGCATTTGGAGGCAAGTACAAGAAATATTGTACAGAGACTGCTCAGCTTTGCTGACAAGGAGAGATGAAGCCAGCTGCTCTGTAGCTCCGAAACAGGCAGGGGAAAAAAAAAAAATTCTCTTTGCATTTTTTATGCCTGATTTAATTGAGCAGCCTTCTGTTCTGCTCCTCTGGAAGTCAATGATACATCCATGATATCACTGGATCAGCAATATCTGTTCTGAAAGTGAACTTCTATGCTACTTTTAAGAGCTGAATCAGCCACTTTGCTATTTCCTTCCAAATGTCAGGACCAAGTTATCCTGGAGCCATAATCTGAAGAGCACCAGTACCCACGTGCATTTCAGAGAAACCGGAGGTTCAAAACAACCTGGAGAGGAGAGTTGGGATCCCCAGATAAAGCAATAAAAGCCCATCAACTTTAGTAAAGGGCAGAATATTATTTCTAAGACTAAAATCCCAGGCGGGTGAAATTACTAAGATTATAGAAGTACAGAACTTAGTAACACAGCAGTATGAAATTATACTCCTTTCTAGATGTAATTACTTGACTCATTTGCATAATTTGCCTGGTAGACACCCAGTTACAGTCTGCAACAACAGAAATGCCTCTCCTACTCCAAGGCCAGGTTTCCACAGCAAGAACAGACAAAAGAGGTATCTCAACCAGTTTCACTCCAACTTCCACTGTTTTTGGTACGTACGGATATCTCAGACCTGGCTTGCAGAGCAGAGTGCCTGTCTGAGCATGTCTGAGAAAGCTTTCTTCAAGAGAGCTGCTCTTAGTCTCGGCAGCTCCAGAGGGTACGCTCCAGCAATGCCTCCAGCCATCATTACAAATTTATTGCCTACACAATCAGCAGAACTGCCTGGCACTCAAGTTAAACCCTAACCCCATTAAATAAGATACAATCTTCTCACAGGATCGTGAGAATACTAAGGCCTCAGAGAAAAGGAAGCACCATCACTAATTTGCAGGTCAGGAATAAAACCCTTTACTTCCAAAAACATCACCTGCTTCAATCTCCTCTCTGCTCTCAGCAGTACTACGCACTCACCAAGGGGAAAGGCAGCAGGCATACAAGGTGATCGATTACCTCCTTTCCCTCCTGCTCAGCAAATCTTACCTTCATGCACCCAAAGGGATTAAAATGCAAGAAACCCAGATACTATCAAAGCTGTAAGCTCCATCCAGCTATCCCATACAAACGCCGCATGGCTTCAAACTTTCAACTTCAGGCAAAAGTGTCAGGAAACCTACAGGAATTGCTGCAGGCATTGCTGAAATACTCACTCTCAAAGCAGGATAATCATGAGGAAAGCAAGAAAAAACATCAAGTCAGACATTCTGCCTCAGAGAAAATGAAGACATATTTATGTGATCCTTCTCTTACACACAAAGGCAGTAAATGCACTGATTTGATAAGCACAGGTGGGTCTCACATGCCTGGTGGATATCACATGCTAATGAAAGCCAGTTATATCATGCAACTCAGGGCACCTCTATAGTAAAGGCTGCAAAATAAACTAGAAATAGTCAAAATGCAAAATGAGGTTTAGACATACAGAGCTTGACTGGGTTTATTTTAGCCTGCTGAGAACAAGAGTAATTTAGCCTCACTGAGCTCCAGGATGCCACAGCTGGATTGCTGCTCCTCCCTGAGATGCTTCATCAAAAGCTGTGCTAGGGACTTCTTCAGTGCCAGCATAGGTAACTGTATCCTGCCTGGTCACACGTATAGCAAGTAAAATAATAGCTGCTGCCACCTCTCCCTGCTCCCAGATGGTTAATAGCTTTGTCAGCCGTGACAGCTTTGCTCCTCAGCATCTTATCTGGCCCAATCAAGCGGGTAGAAGAAGTCACCATGGTTGCAATGTTGACAGCTCCACCTGACCTCATCTCAGAGATGGACAATGTGAATGCTTGTGTCTTGTACTTGGTAGAGCCATGTCCGGGGAGTATTCAGAAAAGAAGCCCCTCCAGAAAATCACTGGTCTTTTTCTTAACTTCCCAGCAACTGTTTGGAGTGCAGTCACTTGCAGTGGACACAAAGTTTTCCTTGGGAAAGATATTTTGACAGAGGGAAATGTCAGTCCATGAGCATCTTTTCTTGGAGCAGTCAAAGGGCCTGGGGAGGAGAGACAGAAAAACAGTGGTGTTTTGTGAGAATTTAAGATACCATTATAAAGCCATAGTGCGTTACAGGTATCATGTAGCATGTGAATATAATAATTTGAACTAGTAGTAAATACATTTTAATATACTCTAATACAAGTGAAATACAAAATATATGTGATGATGCAAAAGCTTAGGACAGAGAATTCTGGTTGCTTCCTCACTGTCACGTTTCAGACTATTGTAATAGCATAGGCAAGCAGAGAAATCATCTTGATATGAAGCCTATAGGGCCACCACTCATACCTACTTACCAGGGCTAATCTGGCCTTCAGTTACAAGCCCTGGGAGCCTTGCAGCCATAAGACCATCCCTGTCCTGGGCACCCACCACCACAGGACCAGTGAAGGACACTTATGTTCTTCCTACCACCTCCTTCACCTGCACAGAGGAGGAGTTTCATCCTAGCAGGATGAAATCTGGAGCAAGAGGTCAGGAGAGAGTGAGTGAAGTCAACAGTGCTGCAGTGGTCTACTTTGAACAGCGTTTTCTGATTCCTAAACACCAAATGCCAGGTAAGCCTGTCATGGCTCTGGGTGTACATCTGGGCTGCTCAATGCAAAGAGCCTGAAGTTCTTGTTTAAACTGGGACTAAAATAATAATGTGTTTTCAGAGCTACACAACTGAGGTAGGAGAGCAGATGATGAGTAAGTGAGGAAGGGATGATTTGGTGAAGCCTTGAAGGAGACTGAATGTCCCAGGTCAGTAACCATCAGTGCAGGCAGAGGAGCAATGAGCAATCAATGCCCCTTGATGCAATAAGCTGGGTCAGGAAGGATGCTTCTGCAGTAATTCACTGCAGTGTTTTCTGTACCCAAAATCTACATTTGTGTGCCCTGGATAAACTCCTGCTCTGTGGTTCAGGGGACAGTCACAGAAGCAGGGTCCCCAAACACACTGGCCACTGTAAATGTGTCAAAGTACAGCTAGTAGGATATTAATCTTCCTACCAACCCAATGTGAACTTTGCCATTAATCTGCAATGTGTCTCAGTACCTGAGGCCGAAAGCAAGGATCAGATTTCTTTTTCTTTTTTCATGTTTTTTTTTGTTTTTTTTTTTTTTCCTGAGTGATTTAGATTAAGAAGTTGCCAGAATGAGAGTTGCCTTGCTTTAAGTGTTCACACAGTATGGAGCAACACAGGGTTGTGGTCCCACCAGGCAGCTCTCAGCTGACAGTAATACAAAAAAATCACAACCAACCAAAAGGAAGAAATAAGATCAATTTTAAGACATTCAGCCACAGCTCTAATATTGAAAAATTGGTTGAAAGCAAGCTCAGTTTCTTTACTGAACTGAAAAACAGAATAAATGGCAGGCTTGAAAAAAATTAAGGAAATATCTTTAAAGAAGCAATTTCATTGTCTGAGCCTTTTTTTTTAATCACTAGTAGTGGAAAACAGTGCAATCTTTTAAAAACAGAGTTATGAACAGCCAAAACAATGGCTATCCTGTAAGAAAATTAAACTTATGCACCTCATTCTACAGTAGGAAAGAAATAAAGAATGCAAGTATTTGTAATGATGATGGATTTTAAAAAGAAAATCATAAATCAACTCTATTAAAATGCATTTAAGAAATTTTCCTCTTTCTTGCAAATAACCATCAAGAACAACTCATACTTAAACAGAGACACTTCTAAATTTTGCCAGTTCATTTTAAAGTTGGAGTCACAATATGATTTTCACTGCAAAAAATTACATACATTAATTTCAAATAGCTAATTTTCCCAGAGTCAATGAAACGATTCAGAAATATCAGCACAAAGAAAACAAAAACAAAAATGGCAATAAAAGTGAATCAACTGACTCAAAAAAAAATTATTAGCAGCAACTTTTATTGTCTAAAGGGGTAAAACACAGTTCCCTTGATTAAATATTTTGGCCAGCATTGGAAATAGGAGTCACAGTCATTAGTCCAGGAAGTGATAACAACAATATTAACAGATAACTCATATTTATGTCAATTCACTCTGTGCCTCGAGAAAAGTCTAATACGATTCTCCTCTCTGCAATTCAGCATTGACATCAGCGCTCCAATGGATGGTTTCCAAAGGACACATAAACCCCCTCACTTCCAGAAAAGAAAAAAAAAAAAAAATAGAATCTCTGCAGCAATCTTGCTTGCACAAAATTACTGCAAGATCCTTTCCCACTGCCCATTAGCAGATGTTTTCTGGAGGAACAGCGGGAGCTGAAGGTTTGCAGGGCTCTCAGGAGGGCCCTGGAGGTCACCGTCTGGGCTGCTGAGAAGCAATGACAAACCAGAGGCCAAACTCTGCTCAGGTGGCACTGGGTAAAGAGCTCTCAACTTCCATATGGTGGCACGTATCGTAGCAGATTCAAGAGAGATGTCGGATCAAAGGATTCAGCCTGAAATAAATAAAAGTTACACAAGCCTTTTTACCTCTGCAAGATGTCAATTCAAAGCTTGTCGGAATGAAAACGACTTTTGATCTCTGTTATTTAACTGGATCTGAACTGGTAGGTTTTATGCAGAGTTTGCATTTAAGATCTGCAGCACTACTTTTGGAAGCAGGGAATGTTTTCAGGCTAATGGGGGCACATACCATCTTACTATAGAAAATAGCTATATATAACAATTATAGGAAGTACTACAGGTCCATTACTTCCCGATGGAGATGTTAATATGAGCCATTAAGCAACACATTGATTTAATGTTAGCAGAGAGTTCTCATTTTCAATATTGCTGCAGGATTTTGGAACAAAGAATTGCTGGGAGATATCACAGCATAGAAAGATTACTATAAGGTCCTTTTAACACAGACTTCTGCCAGGAATGATGTTTAACATGAGACACGTGACATATATTTCTTTACATTGCTTTCCTCTATCTCTGGTTCTATGTTAATTCCAAGATATTATGCATATAAACCATACTTTTTAAATTAACTCCCTTGTTTGTGATTGCTCTGCACAGATTCATGAAGGACATTGCAAATATATATTAACTGGTGCCTGTGCGGTTCCTTTAGTAGTCAATTTTTAAAGCTCTGTGTTATTGGGCTATAAATTCTCCCATAACAGAAATTGTAGGTTCTGAAAGTTTTCCTGTGGGATGCTTTTAGCTTTTGCCTGATGAAGTTCATAGATGAGGTAAGCAATAGTCAAATAAGGTAAGTAGTCATCAAGAGGAGAAGGCATTTGAGTGGAAGCATCGCACTAATAGGGCCCTCATTGAACTCCAAAGACCCATTAGATGTTATGGGCTTCATTCATGCTTGCAGGTACCACTGTAAACTTCTCCCAGCCTAGTAGTCTACAACCACAGCCCCATTTCCTGCTTCAGCATCTGACAAAAGACACTTGAGGACAGAGAGCAAAAAATTAAGTTCTTTGGAAGGAGAAGACATATCTGTTTCTCTGGGCAGCAAGACTAGTGTTTACGTGACTGATATACCATTGTCCGGAACAGTCCTGCAAGCAGTTAAGAGGAACACAGGTGGGTGACCACCACAGTTGGTGACCATCCACGTGCCCCAGCTCTCTCAATAGCCTCAGGAGAAGAGCAGGTCCGATCATCTCAATCAGCCCTGAAAATGTTACATCCCAAGGCATTGGTTTTAGCCCATTTGCAGGATCTGTGTATTTAAAAAGCACAAAAATTGGCTGCTGCCATAGATCACAAAAATGCTCATGCTGTCACTCTGTCACCCCATTTTGGCCACATCCAACTGTCCACACCAAGGTGGGCTCATGAGCTCCTGTTCTGTCTTGAGAGACCCCAGCATAACATCCTCCTCGCTCTGCTGAGGACTGCAAGGAGCTTGGGCCCCAGGACCAGAGTGAGCCCAAGCACAGCATCGCTGTAGGGCCCAGACCACACAGCCCACCCAATGCGCCATGAAACACAAGCAGGGTCACCACCACTGGGGATCTCTGGTGGCTGATAAGGGCTGAGCCCTCACTGATTTCTCTGAATCATTTGGGGTCAAAGGACCCCAAGTTGTCTGAGAAAGTCAAACATTTCATTGTTTTCCTAATATGAAACATATTTCATAGTGATCTGAAATTTCTTTCAGATGTTTCCAAACCAATAAAATTCAAATTAAACTTTTGCTACAAATCAAACAAAATGTTCTCATCAGACCTCACATGTTTTTAACTTTTTTTCAATTTATTGATTTTTCTCACATAAAAACTCCCATTCACTTCTTACATTTTTATTGGGTTTTGTTGCTAACAAACCAAAATATCAGCTTTCCAAAGAAAGAAATTATCATTTACATAATGGCCAAACCTATATTTTGTCACAATACACATTTTGATATTTTAAACCTTTAAGTCAATTCATTTTTTTGGTTTCAAAAGGATTAATTCCACTCAATAATAAGTGCTTGGAAATGTAGCTGTGGTATTGCTTGTATTGCTTGTAAGACTGTTCAGATTATGACCTGGACATTTATTTTGTGACATGCAATCAAAAATAGATGCCAGGAGCCAGATTATGAGCCCAGCCACCACGGAGCAAAGCTGAAACCAAAATGAAGGACCTCCCAATTGACTGGGGCTGGTATCTCCCAATCACTCACTTTAGGTATTTTTTCACCACGAGCACTGTTTTCATTTAGCAGTTGATTGACATTTGCTGACAGCATTGCTGGAACAGATCAGCAGAACCAGGTGAGATTTCTGAGGAAAGGTGGGAGACAATTTAAATTAATAACGCCTGCATGAGCAATGAAAACCTTTCATCTTCCCTCATAAAATGTATTTCTTAAGATGTTAATATATCTTCTCCAAAGAGGTGCAAGTTTCATGAAAATTAGGTATTATAGGACTGAGATTTAAAATAGGACCTATGTGTTAATACTAGCATTACTCAAGCCAAAAATTCTGCAGTTGGCTGACTTGATAAATTAATCAGACAACTATGTTAAAACACGAGCACAAATACTCAGGATATACTGAATTTCACTTCCACTTTCCAACCCTATTACACATGTGCCAAATTATTTGACTTTAGTGAGATCTGTATGGAAGTTTGCACTCTGTCCTCATCCTCTGCATTAGAGAAGTGCCAGCAGTCAGGAGCAGAGACCCAGCTCATGGTGTGGTACAGAGAACATGAGACTGAACTTCAAAGAGCTGCTACTCATTTATGGTCCCTTCGAGCTCTAAAAATTCAGTGAAATTCAGTACAAGCTCTGGGTGGTCCTGCTTTAGCAGGGGAGTTGGACTAGATGATCTCTATGGTCCCTTCCGACTCTAAAAATTCAGTGAAATTCAGTGAAATTACATGGCAAAAAAGATGATACAAACCTTGTCTGACTTCAATACTTCCATAGCAGTCAACGGTCTAAGTTAAAGCCCCTAATTCAGGCAGATGAAATGTCCGCTGGATGGTGTTCCCCCTTCCGTGTTCATAGAAATGCAAGTGCCTGCGTCTGTCTGAGTGAGTGTTTTCTCCACAAATTCTGCACATTCCTCCTCCCCAGCTAAGCCCTTAATGAAACCTTAATACATATAAATTAATCTTGGCTAGGTGTTATTTGAGATAACTACTGGAAAACACAATCCATTTCTATGGCACCACAAAAGATTGGCTTATTTGGAAGAAAATTGTATCCTTGTTATCTTTGTCAGTTGACAGGTCTAAGGAGCTGCTTTTACAACAAAAGCACTTCAATGCATGTTTAAGGGAACTGGGCAAGGTATGGTGAAGGACACTTTCACTGTCACAGCATTTAGTGCATAAGGTCTTGAGCTCAACAGTATATTACTATCTTCGTAACTTCAATTCGGCCCTGCTCAACAAAACGTAGTTCACTTCTAAATCAGAAAACAAAATCTAATTTATATGAAAATAAACGCTGCTATCACCTTAGCTCATGTCAGAACCTGCCATGGAGACAAAATTGGACTGAATTGTTATTATTAGATATAATTGATAGATATGGAATCAAAATAACTACCTTATTTGGGAACTTTCTGGTCAGCAATGTCTCTAGCTACTATCCTAATATCCTAATGTAAGCCTTAGCAGCACAGATTTCATACTTCTGTCTGAACTTGGCACACATTGATTCTATTGCAGAAATACAGGGAAAGATACTTGACTTCCTAGATGAGCCGATCTGGATGGTCAGTGTATCGGGCTATGTATTTATTGGATTGGCAGTTCTGCAAAGTCATCTTAAGAAATGCAGAGAAATGCTTCTATCTTATTTGGCATGATGCCTTGCTCTTCACAAAAACTGAATTCATGACCCTTTCATTTAAAGACCATTCCTTCCTGCCTAGATCTTAAATCAATCCTGTTGCCTCAGAGCACTGCACATTTATTTCTAACATCTCTTCTCAAATTTGCTTCAAATTCTTCAAAGGCAACACTGCCCATAAAAGCAACAACTTTGTATCTCACTTTCTGAAAATAATAGAAACGCACTATCTAGGGTAGGTTTCTCTTGCATGTGTACAGAAATCACTTTGGAGTTTCCTATCCTGCATAATGCCTCAGTTCACCATCTTTTAACACTACCATGCTGGAGTAGGATGCTTTTAATCAGTAACGACTCCAATCAAATTAGGAACCGCTGTAGCATATGGCTTTGAACAGTAACAATATTAATACACACAGGTCAGGACTGAACATCCAGACAGTGAAAAGGGTAAATTGTGGATAGAAAAAAAAAGGAGACAACTTATGAGGTATGTTTGGGCAGAGGTTCTGGCTGTCTAGCTCAACATGGGATATGTCACCTCCTGGAGATGCCCATCTCTCTCTGTTTTTGAAAAGCTTATACACCTTGTCTGAACTAGATGCCTGCTTTTAGACAGCTAAACTTAGCTGGGGTGATCTTCACCCTTATTGAAAGGGTAATATTTTATATAAAGGAGACATGGAAACAGGAGGAATTGATCATGTGGTTTCCTACATTTAGACACAGACGAAACATGCCACCTTACATGCAATAACAGTTGGCATGTTTGCAGGCAAGGAAGAAGATTAACACAATTATATTTTATTAATATAATTAATATTAATAAATTCTGATATTAAAATTTATTATAAAATATATAAAATCAATACATATCAGTAGTTTTCATCAAGGAGAGTGTTGAAAAATTTGGATGAGGTAATGGCCTTAGAGTTTACGAAAGAAAACAGGGCTTTTTTAATTGATCCATCCTTCCATCCACCCATCTATCCATCCATCCTCTCAATCAGCCCACAGGCTGGTGAAGCCAGAGGTGACTAGAATTCACCCACTGTGATGCAAAAATTAAGAATATAAAAGATCGTGCTTCAGGACCTCAGCTCCAGCTAAAAGGAGTTAAGATGAGTATACAGAATGAAAGATAATCACCAAACTTACTTATTTCAGAATCCATTATGAGCAACTGTTGGAGACAGGATGTTGGCTTTGGACAGACCATGAACTAGTTCCACAGTAAATGCTCCAAAGTGAAAATAAATGCTCAGCTTCACAGCAGCATTTTTCATCTTGAAAGTGTTTAAACATCACAGTCTAAATTTGCTCTACTTGAAATCAATGACAAAGGTCTTGCTGTGTTCTGTTGTAGCAAAATGGGGACCATCATCTGATAGATTTCCAAATTACTCTGTAAAGTAAGCCAAAGCTATTTTCCAGTTCTGAAACAAATGTTACTGAGCTTCAGAGAATAAGAGGCTCTAATCACACTGGAAGATTTAGCTTATTCACTTTATTGATGGATTTAGGAGGTGACTTGCTCATTTGGTGTAGACAAACCTGGAGAGGATACATAGCTGGTAAAGGGGAGGTTCTGCATTTTTGCTGAAAAAACAACAGCAAAAGATGAAGCTAGAGAAGGTTCACCTTGAAATAAGATGTCATTTCACAACATTGGTAGTGTTTAGGCATTGGATCATGTCACCAGAAAAGAGACAGCTTTACCGGTCTTCTTTCACCCCGTTTCACTTCTGGCATTGAAATGAGACACACCATAGAGAAGCAGTTGTCCTCAGCTCTGTGTCAGTGGAGACACAGAGTTACCTCTAGAGAGCAACTCACACTTGAAGTAGCCTGAGCCGTACTCTAAAAGTGCCTCTCACTGATGGTAAAGAGACCCCAGGTCTGAGATCATGCAGGCAACCACATTGCTAATTTGGAGATCTCACTTAGGCTGGGACAAAGTCAATCCAGTACCAGCACTGTTCTCATGCAGAAAAACTATAATTCTATAAAAAAAGGTTATTTAATGAGTTTCTGGTAAAAACAAGTATTTGTGGGTGGAGGGGAACAAAGAGAAGGCCAGATGATTGTGGTACTTCCTGGAGAGATGTGTCTATGGTCAATAACTTTCTCAGCATGTCCTGAGGAGAACAAAATTGCCCTTGATATCTCAATAATATTCATACCTCTCTATTGATGTCCTGAGTA
Source organism: Calidris pugnax (assembly GCF_001431845.1). Taxonomy (NCBI): domain Eukaryota; kingdom Metazoa; phylum Chordata; class Aves; order Charadriiformes; family Scolopacidae; genus Calidris; species Calidris pugnax. The sequence goes on from NW_015091112.1 coordinate 2,153,081, forward strand.
TACTGAAATACAGCATTTCTGGGCCTCAGCCCATTGTTTGCAGGAGTGAGGAATGTTTTCCCTCACTGAATAGTTGATTTGAGATACACAGTTATTTTTATCCCCTTCTTTTATGCATCACAAATTTATCCCTGAATATTCTTACTCTTATGTTCAAAGCAATGCTGAGGTTTGCAAAAGAAACTTCCTTTGTGCCAGGTTGGGAGAAACCTTGGGAAACTTTTGCTTTTCTTCTGCAACATGAACATCTTCTCCTGATGATTCTGCAAGGGCTTTAAGCACAGTCTTTCCTTTCCTGCTTAGAGAAGTATTTTTATTTCTCCTGAGTTCTGATACACTTTATCTTTTCATTGCACTGGGGAGATTTTATACTGCAATGCAGGCCTTCAAGGCAGAGGTGAGGTTCATGAGCTCACCTGTAGAGAAAAAAGCTTTGCTCAGCTCACTGTATCAAGGGATGGCTAATTTGGGGTTTGGCTTTATCTTCACAGTCCTGTTCTCAGACCTCATCCTTATTCATATGGACAGGTAGTTATCTGTATTAATAAGCAGTGATAACATATGAGGAGAGGCATATAGTCATTTCTTCTGTGCTGAAAGAGTGATAACCTCCATCAAAGCAAATCACAGCTCCAAAAGGAGCCAGTTATTAATTTGTCAGAAGAGTACACAAGAAAGATGGGATTATTTCACATTCACAGCCTGTTTCTGAAAACTCAAGGTATATGCATGCAGATCATAAAACCCCAGCTATCCTGTTTATAACCTCAGTTCCCTTTCTTCTGGTTGTCTGGCGTCTTTTGAACTCTCTGCTTCATATTTTCCATTTGTTAGGAGATTTACCAGCATGTTCTCCTGGCAAATGACCTCAGGTTAGCTATAAAACAGTGGTTTTGCATGAGATTCTAATTTACTTTTACTGATCTCAAAGTTAAATATCTAGTCTCAACAAGTAACCCTCTGTGTTGAGAAGAAAAGGGGAAGAGATACAGCTTCCATCCATACCTTAGGTGATGATAATAATCCCTGTGCCAGTGTTTCTCTCTCCATCAGCTACAGAGACAGCCTCACTTGGACCAGCTGACTTTCGCGTAGTTGACGTTAGGTTACACTAATCCTAATATTTTGGCACTCAAGGGTTTATAAATCTTCTTCACAGAAAGACTCTACATGGGAAAGTTCATATCTTTTTCTCACATTACAAGCAAAGTGTGATTAGTCACTTTTGAACCCCACATGGCCAATGAAACTTGAAACCCACTAGAGGATACCAAAATTCTTCACAGTCCTATCAAAGCTGTACCTAGGAAGCAAAGTAAAACCTGCATAGTGCCTGTGCAGATTAAGGAACATGAATACATCATGAGCATTGTAATAATTTCAGTAAATATAAACAAATCAAGATCTGGGTAACTTAAATTTTAGGGTTCATCCTCAGACACCCAAAAATATGGGTTTTTGTCAGTTCCTTTAAAAATTAAGATACAGAAGAAGGAGGAGAAGCAGAAGCAGAAGCAAAATCAGAAGCAGAAGAAGAAGAAGCAGAAGCAGAAGAAGCACAAGCAGAAGAAGAAGCAGAAGCAGAAGAAGAAGAAGAAGAAGAAGAAGAAGAAGAAGAAGAAGAAAAGAAGGGAGTTCTCATACCTAAGAGGTAAAGTTGCAAAATCACCTAAAAAGCCTAAAGTCAGTGAGAATAGGAACAGACCAGGAAAAAAAAGGGAGAAATATAAAACAAACAGCAAAGGAGACCTTGCTCGTTGTGTCTTTCACAGTGCTATCATTTTCACGGTAGAATGAATCCTTTAGAAGCTGTGTCCTATTATGCATCAACTGGGAAGTTAAAAAGCATTTTTATCAGCAATATATCTCAGTGGTGCACTCAAGGAGCATCTAAAAGCCCTTTTGAACAGTAAAAAGGCAAAGTTAAGCACCAAGTGCAAAATGTTTCCTGCAATACAAGGCGTTTCTACAAACTAGCCCAAAGACAAGCTCTAATGTTCCCTCCTGCCAACTCACACGCGTACACACAGAAATAAAGGATTAGGGGTCCAACTGCCATCACTGTCGCTAGACAGTTTATTAAGTGATAAAAATTAGTACTCTCCCACTGTCACCAAATTGACTTTTTTGAATACTCTGTGGAATAGGACCTGTACACCAGCTCCAGTGTAAGGTTGCCAGTTTGGATACAAGCTGGTTTCCATTCCTTTGACACTAAAACCAAGCAGGACTAGGAGGCAGATATGCTGAGATCTGTCTTCACTTTGCTAACGGTGAAGAATAAAATTCTGGCCCCGGTAGGGGTAAAGGTATTTTTAACATTTACTTAAATAGAGTTGGGATTTCATGAACAGAAATACACTTATCTCCAAGATGATATTCCAACTGGAAAACACCCAGGAGGACTGGGTAGAGGTGCTGCACAGGAAAGCAAGGCAAAAATGGGAGTTCATAACTAAGACTTTACCTCTGCAATCCAAGGAAGAAAATACAAAGTTCAGCTGCAGAAGCTATGTGGATAAAAGCAATCGTTCATATGCAATCTCCATTACATCAATATTATACACTTGGAGGAAGCAGCATAGAATGGGACAAAAGACCCATAACTTCAGTTTCTGAACTATCAGTTTCCTCTTGTGTCATGTTATGCACCAAACAACTGATGAGATAATGAACAAATACCAATACAAAAATTCCTCAAGAAAGTAAAATGCTTGCAGTAGTTACTGCAAGAGTTTAAGATATCTTAGTTGCTATTTCTGGAAGATGACCTCTCTACACTGAATCACACTTCCGTTTCCTGCAGTGCTGAAGGACTGAATAGTCTGAAGCAATGGTGGAACAGGTTTCCATTCATCTAGATTCTTCACATCACTCTTGTCTTCTGCTAATTCTTTCTGTTTCTCTTTCATATGGAAAGGCACACCAGGGGCAAAAGCCAGAAAGTTAGCTGCCAAGTTCACTTGACAAAAGAGTGTAATTTTCTGAGTCTTTATTCCTCAAGAAATGCAACTGGCATTGCATTTGTTGTCATGGTGTGACAGTCTCACCACTTACATCCATATTTAAAGCATGTTTGGTGGAGGTTTTCAAGTAAAGGATTAGCTTTTCAATTCACTGGGCTACCTTTTAGAAAAAAAGAAAATTGTTTCTCTTGAAAGTCACATGTATTTTATAGGTTAAGAAATGCATTTTTAAGCAAATTATATTTTAGTGTAAGTTTATTATAATTCATTGTGTTCTTGCTTGTAAGGCATTTATTTAATACTTTAATCCCTTCGTGTCTTAACATGCTTAAAATATTGACAAGCTCCATGACCTAGTTCCATTTACAAGATGGAATGCCATAATTTTAAAGCAGGAATCAGCATAGAAAATTTCATCTTGTTTCAAACAAGCAGCTGAAAATAGGTATTATAAGAAGCAGGACTAGATAAGCATGGTAACAGGCAGCTGATTGGTACAACTACCTAGAATCAAGGAGCAAAACATTAGCCCAGTAACCTAAAAGGTTTCTCAGAAACACTGCCATGTAACTTCAAAATTTCCAGTCCCCAGAAAGGATGACCAGATGGAAAAACTACATGACTCCAGCCAGTCCAAGCTTCCTAGGGACTTGCAGCCTTTGAAAGTCTGCTCCTAAATACCACAGGTGCTCTAAAACCAACCACTGCTTTAGAAACATCGTGAAAATGGATTAGCTGACATGAGGATTTGAATTCAGGGATTTAGGGGCTGAGAATTTGTGGAAATAATACAACTAAGTCCAGGCACTCTTACTTTCACTGGAAAGGCAGGTGCTCATTTTGGAGAACGTGCAGATGAAGGAAAAAGGATAAGGTAGATACGGTGGGCATCAAGACTGACACTTCTGGGGAGGTGTCTATAGACAAGTGTCTACTAGCATTGGAAGTGTCTAAGCAGCATCTATCATCCGCCCAGATCTCAGCTCCATTGTCTATTTTGGCTGAGATCCAGATCAGTCCAGTTCCCTATCTAATATCTAGGGTTAATTTTGTAGGGTACTTTTTTGGCCCAGGATAGAAGTATATCAGGAACCATTTGAACGATTCAGCAGTACAGACCACCACACTCCATTGAGCTGGACTATGCACTGAAGACTTTTATTTTCCTGCTCTAGACATGCTCGAGTCCAATTGTAATCTACACCAGTCCTACATGCTCATAGTTTTACCCCCTACTCAAAAGCACATACTTGCCTTGAGTCTGGCAAATACTGGAGGTGAATAAATGTATCCACTCTTTTTTTATATGTTGTGCTGTATAAGAAAATAAAGTTGTAAAGCTGTCATAGCTTGCTGAAGAAGCATGCCAATAGCTGGCTCATTTTCAGCAAAACTCGCTTCCTCCTATTCAATTAAAATGCACTCTATTTTAGAATTTCATAAGCAGCCTCAAACTCTGTGGCAGTCATGAAATTTGATTTCCTTATTCAGATATTCCAGTATATTCCTTCCCACAATAAATTCGTTAGGATATTTTTTCCATATCCTGTCCAAGTGACTTCCACTGTGCAGCTGGGCTTTATCTATCCATAATTTAGAAATGTTCTTTCATCCAGAACACTTAATCATATATATTTTTTTAAAAACCAAGGAATATTCACTGATTTCAGTATGATTCTCTGCATGTTTAAACTTATGTGTATGCTGAAACACTTTTTTGGAAATAGAGCAAAATCTCCATCACCTGTATTATTTCACCTGTGGACCATAATTCTATATTTTACCATGGGCCATATTTTACCTCTCCTCACACTTCAAAACAGTTTATCTCCAGCCTGCTAATCACAGGCTTTGCTACATCGTAAAAATTGCCACCATCCCACTTGAGAAAGCATGCCTGCCATTTCTAAGTATTATTAAGCATTATTAAGTATTATTTGGGCCAGGAAACTAATTTAAAAGCAATAATTCTTTACCTTTTCTATATTAGTTTCCTGTTAGTTCTGCATATCATTCATAAAAGCAACTCAAGTCTGAAATGAATAAATAAGCAACATTTTCTCAGTCCCTTGTTCTTGGGCAACAATCTTTCCTTTTGAGAAAACAGCCCCAACCACTCATCTATGATGTCACAACTTGTAGCTGTCTTAATTTGCAGTGAAGCAGCCAGTTTTCAGTCCACCTTCCTGTCTTCTCTCATCCACCTGTTACATCAACAGCTTGTCTACGAGGACCTTACTATATTTGGCAGATGAAATTATGGGAGTGAAGAAGGTGGGTAAGGAACTCTTTTGTGTAAAGAACTGGTCCCATAGCTGAACTGGTGAGAATGGAGTATAATCTCATTACAATAGCGTCAGTAAAATTACTCCTGAATTTCATGGAGAAGAATCAGATTTTCCAAACTAATAGGTTATTTTGGATATTTGAGTCCTTTGGAGGTCCTAATGTCAAAAAGAAGTTGAAACATTCTACTAGTCTCTCTTGACTCTTTTATTCATTACATTTTATTATGTGGAATCTGATGTATTATAATTATTCAATTAAATTTAATTGAATACTACCCCATCCTATCTGAGAGCCCCAGTCAGGAATGACTCATAATTAGTTACCAAAAGATCAAAAATCATCTCCACACTATAGGCTTCACAGACAAAATTCAAACCTGATCTTGTTAATCCAAATTTGTGAAAATTCAAGCAGTGCTGTGCACATTCATAACTATTGTCTCAAGAAGTTAGTATTGGAATGCCATTTCTGCAATCCATTTCTATCAATCTTTAAAAATAAAATAAGACGCTGTTTCTTTATCAGACAAGCAAAATTTTGATTTGAGCTAAATGATGAGCTAAATTTGGTTACTTAACTGCATTAATTATTTACTTGGAATAATATAACTACTTCTGCTCTCCTGCTTATTTGAAGATTTTCTAAATTTTTTTCCTAAAACTTTTGTAGTATAATTTTCTTTTACTTCCCCAGAATTTCTTTTCAGGGCCCCAGAAGATCCAGCAGCAATTTGCATCAAAATCCTTATTCAGTATTTTAAGCATTAAATAATTTTACTCAACTCTTGTACATCACTGCCATTCAAGAATTTCAAAGTCTTTAGAAATTGTATCACCTCGGTTTGATTTAGAAGCAAATGAAGACACAAAACAATAAAGTAACTGGACCCACACTAACCAGTAGGTCTGTGGCAAAGTCAGCAATAGCACCAAGGTCTGCTATATTTAATTGCACAGGCACTTTCACTAAGCCTTTCAATTTTTTTTAATTCCCAGGGAATGGTGGATGGCCCCTAAGGACTTCAGCTGTGTTATTACAACAGCCCTGCTCTGCTGTGTTCATCTCAGGAGAGAAGCTTTAGTGTTCTGTGCTCTTTCCTGCATCTTGTATAAGGACTGTGGATAATTCAGAGGGAGGACTTTTACTGGAGCAATTTTCATTTTTCAGAGAAAGGAAAGTACTTACTACAGATGCTACCTAAGAAAGCTTCACAGGTAGGTGGAAATGTATGCAATTCAATATTAAGACACTTTAGGTGGCCTTCAAAAGCACCCAGCATCACAGAACGACATGCAAGACACCAACCAATACATAGTTGGCATACCTGGCACAAGACAAGACCTACAATAAAGACATCTTCTTCTGGAACAACAAATGGGTACAGGTAGGATACCTTAGGGCATCCTAAATAACACAAGACACCTGTGTTTAGACATCTGTGCCACAGCCCCAGTCACTGGTCACCTAAATCTCTCTAGGCTCTGCTGACTGCACTGACTAGCTCTCCACTGACTACAGCACAGCTACCAAGAGCCTGTATACACCTCTACCTCAGTAACTAAATTTAGCTGTTAAACTTCAAGCTGTTTAAATTCAGTTTAAATTTCTAACTGAATGCCACCCATAAAGTCGATGAGAGCTGCCCCTCTGTACTCGGCATCTCAGAGGAAGTGAAGAAGATACAGCCTCTTCTACTAATCATTTCCCTTGGCATGCCAACCGCACTTGCAAAAGTCTAAATGTGGCTTCTCTGGAGAAAGGTGTTTCTTTCACAATGGTCCTGGAACTAGAATCATAGAATTACTTAGGTTGGAAAAGGCCTTTAAGATCATCGAGTCCAACACTGCCAAGTCCACCACAGGCTTCCCAGGGCTGCCCAGGGCAGCCTGTTCCAATGTTTGATAATCCTTTCAACGAAGAAATTTTTCCTAATATCTAATCTAAACCTCCCCTGGTGCAATTTGAGGTTATTTCCTCTTGTTCTATCATCGGTTACTTGGGAGAAGAGACCGACCCTCATACCTACAAGGAGGCTACAACCTCCTTTCAGTTAGTTGTAGAGAGTGATAAGGTCTCCCCTCAACCTCCTTTTCTCCAGGCTGAACAACCCCAGTTCCCTCAGCTGCTCCTCATAAGACTTGTTCTCCAGACCCCTCACCAGCTCCATTGCCCTTCTCTGGTCACACTTCAGCACCTCAATGTCTTTCCCGTAGTGAGGGGCCCAAAACTGAACACAGTATTCAAGGTGTGACCCCATCAGTGCCAAATACAAAGGGGCAATCATTTTCCTAGTTCTGCTGACCACACTATTTCTAATGCAAACTATTTCAACTTTGTGCATTTTTCTGGTGGTCTGATATATAGTTTTCCTTCATTAAGCACCATAGTTTTTCTTTTTAATTGTCAAAATTGGGCTCCAGATGTTTCTAACAGCTGTCAGAAGAATTTGCCATCTGAACACTCAGCAAACATGCAGAAAAACAGGCTGGAGGGGAAAGAGTTCGTCTGCCTATATGCGGACACATGCAATATAAGCATCCTCAGCTGAGCCAGTTCTGAGCCATCCTTTTCTAGGCCAGAGAAAAACAGTTCATAGAGAGCCCCTTGGCAGCCAGATCTAACATTGCAGTTAGTCTTCTTAGAGTGGAGGAGTGCTCTAGATGACATCCAGACGTCAGCTCCAGCCTAATTTTTTCCCAGTTAATTTTTCTGCTTTGGACTGAACACAGAAACTGAACACAGTATTCAAGGTGTGACCCCATCAGTGCCAAATACAAAGGGGCAATCATTTTCCTAGTTCTGCTGACCACACTATTTCTAATGCAAACTATTTCAACTTTGTGCATTTTTCTGGTGGTCTGATATATAGTTTTCCTTCATTAAGCACCATAGTTTTTCTTTTTAATTGTCAAAATTGGGCTCCAGATGTTTCTAACAGCTGTCAGAAGAATTTGCCATCTGAACACTCAGCAAACATGCAGAAAAACAGGCTGGAGGGGAAAGAGTTCGTCTGCCTATATGCGGACACATGCAATATAAGCATCCTCAGCTGAGCCAGTTCTGAGCCATCCTTTTCTAGGCCAGAGAAAAACAGTTCATAGAGAGCCCCTTGGCAGCCAGATCTAACATTGCAGTTAGTCTTCTTAGAGTGGAGGAGTGCTCTAGATGACATCCAGACGTCAGCTCCAGCCTAATTTTTTCCCAGTTAATTTTTCTGCTTTTTTCTCATAAATATGCACTTAATGGCCTGTGACTCATCTGAGCTGTTTTGAACATCTAGGTTAGAAGGAAGGCGCTTAAAAGCACTTGCTTTTCTCCATTGGCTATAAAAGAAGTCTAGAAAATCAGCTTGGATGTAGACTTTTAAATTGAAAACCTATTCATTTGATTAGCAGCTTCCTACAGGCATTGTTTGGAGCAAAGAATGGGGATGCAATATTCTAACTGTCTGATCCTCTGTTTAGGACCAATATGATTTGAAAGACTCTGGTCTGTATATTTCAATGATATTATATAAAGATAAAAAGCAACAGCTAATTATTTTCTTATTGACGTTCCCATCTATGCCTGAAGTTAGAATTACCGAGCTTAAAGGTAGAGGCAAAGCTGATTCGATGGTTCTGCATTTCCTGACACAGTCTGGTGTTTCAGCATATCAAATCCTGTGGCATCAGCTGACTATGTAATGAAGTTTGCTGTTGTGAGAGGCAGCTGACTTCTGTACTAGTGAACTAATTAGTAACATTGCCTTAACTGGCCCAGTATAGCAACAGCCACACCATTAAATTCTCATTTAATTAAAAAATGGGTAAATGCATCCAAAATTCTTTTCGGGGACAGTCTGCAGTACATGCCAATTCCTCAGCCTACGCAGGAATCCCATGGGAAAATATCAGGGGTCCCCATCAAGAATATTGGACAATCAAGCTTCAACGCTCAACCCCTGGAACTGTTTAATTTAACAGTCTAGAAATAGCTTTAAAATACATAGAGGTTTCCTGTATGAATTATCATTACAGCTGCAGACAATCTCCCTGATTTGTTAGAAAAAAGACTTACAAGATCTGTGTCACTTTCATTTTATCTGTGTTGCTATGAAGGCGAGTCTTGGTGCACAGTTTGAGCCAAATCTTTCAGTAATTTCAATGAAACATTTAATTGTACAGAGAAGAAGACAGGGGCATAGAATTTGTGTCAGGAATTTAATTTCTCCAGGACCTTCCAGTAGAGAAGAAGTCAGGAGCATAGATTTGCGTCAGGAATTTAATTTCTCCAGGACCTTCCAAGGAAAAAATCTCAGCTATAAAATCATAAAATGTATTTTCTGCAAGGAGTATAATTTCTTTACAATATATCCTATTCAAAAAGCCTAAAAACTGGGAGTTTTCTGGTATGAAGTGATCATGTTTGAACATCCTGTTCTTTATCTGTCTGTCTTTAAAAAGTTTAATTACAAAGGATAGAACTAAATTAAAGATAAACTTTCAATTCCATTTCTGTTATGTGATGTTATTAGACTCACTGAAAGCAAATTCCAAAATGGTACAGTGTCTATATTGTTAATTATACTTTGCTCACAAATATGAGCTTAATTGTCCATATCAAATGGCAGCGTCACGTTTAATTATGTAAAATATAAAGCATCACTAATTCATGATATGAACTGAGTTCTCCTGAATATAAGAGATGCCATCTCTGGACCAACTACAAAACACGCACATCTGCTAGAGTCAACAATGTCGTTTTGTAGACATTCATAATGTTCCTTCTCACTGAAGACCAGAGTATTTGAGCATTTGATGGTCAGCTAGAAATAAACAGAGCAAATCAAGAACTGCACTTGTGTTATAAGAAGATACTAAAAGAAAGGTTAGAATTCAAACATTTGCAGTGCAGATAGGCTGAGGGAGCTCAAATGCCCTCCATCCTTGCTGAAAACAATAACCATCACAGTTCTTACAGAAAATGCAGTCTCCTGTTTATCTCTTCTCTGTTCAAATTGAAAATGAGCCAGCTGCCTGTATCCAAATGCTGAATTCAGGTGCCTGAATATAACTTTTGTATAGGTACCTATGTCTAAGGGAGAAGGAGGACTTTAAAAACACCACTGTCATCAGTATTTCTCACTAAATATCTTTTATATCAACATACTAGTGTGAAGCATCTGTATGTTGCCTTCCACTGTACTGGGGTATGTAAATAATGTGGCAGTAGACTTCTAGAGTCAGTGACTCCATTCCCCTTTTTAGCCTTTACCTGCTTGCAAAAAAAAAATCTCACATATTCCCTTACTTGTTCCATACTATATTACAGGAAAGGAACAGCCTGGACTTCGAAGAAGAGCTCAAAGAGAAATCAAGTGTTGTAACAGAAACAATAGTCTGGGGAAAAAAAAAAAAACAAAAACGTGTTTGCAGCAGCTCACTTAAATAGAACTGAATGGTGCAGTTGGATTAGGATTTCCTGAACAAGCATGCCATAGCTATCTTGACAAGCTATGATGACAGCCTGGACAGCAGTTCTGCCAAAGAAAACATCTGGACCATATAAGGCCTGAGGCTGTAGGAGGAAGAGTGGCAAAAGTAACAGCCAGCCAATAGGTAGCAGATACAGCATCTGTCTTGTTCCTTCGAGCACTAAACCAGACCGTGGGTGAGTTCACCAGGGGAAATATTCTCCATATTTCCTCTTCTTATTTGCCCTTCCTAAGCATTTACTATTTATCCCTACCAGAGACAAGGTAGGCTTGTGTTGCACATCGATTAGCATAGACCAAAGACCATTCCTGATGTTGCAAGTTTTGGGCCTGGCCACTGCTCTTGGAAAGCAGGGAGTGAGAAATATTAGCCATATTTGCACAAAAAAAACAGTCCCCAGTTAATTTACTAGCTATAGGTATTTGACTTGGCTCAGAATGGTTTTTCTTATATTTTATACTTGGGCATGTCCATAGAATCATGAAAAATAGGGGTAAAATGGAGTTTTATGTGCTACCTACTTTATACTTGTTCCAAGGCAAGATCAACATCACCTAAACCACTCCACAGGTGACTATCAAATCTGTCATTATTACACAGTAGTATATAATATGATGACATTTCTGCAATCCATTCATCACAGGCTTTTTGTGCAGGAAGAATTACACTTGGAAGAAGTTTTGCAGTGGTGCTGAACTGCCTTTTAATTGCTTCTTTCAGTATATTCACCTGTAGGCAATTTCTTCCAAATCATCTTCTCTGGAGAGTCAGCAAATGCATGGATGTTTACTTTCTTTTTTTCACATGATGAAGCTTTGAAAGAGTGCAAGGAGGAAGGTGATGATGGCTGGCTGGACTTGGATTCAAGATCATGGCTAATGCAAAGTGAAAGTAGAAAAGAATCAGATACTTCCTAATAAAACTAAGAACAACTCGGGTTAAATGTCCCTTGTGGTTACACAGTTGGAAAACAAGCCCCTTCCAGCTTTCCAGATCTGCTGAGGTTGCCTTTGCTTGCAGTAAGAAGTGGTGAGTGGTCACAGTCTTGAAACCTGCTGTGTTTCATTTTGCTACTGTTAAGTTCAGGATAGCAGAGTGATTTGCTCTCTCAGGCCCTGTAACACATACCCGATCTTCACCAAACACTTTTCATTACGATTTTAGTTCCAGAATGAAAACTGCCTTCAAAACTACAGATTTTCCTCTCCTGTAAAAGAAAAAAATCTATTCCCCTCATTTTACCCTTAAAAATCACATTTTTTTCATTCCAGCCTGCTGGGAAAGGCAAATAGGAGCTATTGTTAAACTTTATAACTTAACCATTAAATGAAATCTATTTAGAAACCAACCATTTGGGAATAGAAAAAATTCACAGGGTTCCGTTCCAAGAACATTGCCAATAATAGCTGGAGTTGAGAACACTGGCTTTGGTATGCTTTTTCTGAATATGACAGAATTGAATTGACATGTTCCTGTGGAAAGTTTTATATTGATGCAACTGCATTTTCTCTTTAAAAAAAAAAAAAAAAAAAGTAATGTTGAGTCCTGAGCACATGGAGTTAAGTTTTTTGCGGTACCTCAAAAGAAAATTATAGACAGGATTATCTCTAAAGCATCCTCCCACCCTGTAGACAGATGTCAAAGATCAGCAGTATTTCCAGCATTAAAACTTTTACAACACCCTTCAGCAGCTTGTGCTTCAGCGTCTCTGTCTTTTCTTTTAGCACATACAATGCAGAGGGACCAAACTAGCCAAAATCCTTTGTGCGAAGCACCGTATAATACACATTCCAAAGATGTTATTTTGCCTGTAGGAGAATGAAACCAAAACAAATGAATGTAGGATTGGAATAAGTGTATTTATAATTCTCCTAATGGTTAACATATCATTGACTAGCAGGTGCTAGAAAGATCTGACCACATGTTTCATGTCAGCTCAGCAGCATTTCTGTGGTCTTCAGTGTTTTCTTCCAGCCAGAACTGGAGACCCTATTGTCCTCTGAAGTTCTGTGTGAATGGAACAGCAGCCCCCTATGTCTTTCTAAAGTTCATCCTTGCTTTTCAAGAGACAAATAAGTGCTCTGAGCTGCTGGACCAGGGGAAGGAAATGTCCAATGCCCGTGCTGCAGCAGAGAGTCACCATCTGCTGAAGAGAGAGCATGCCATCGTGTGGTGATACAGCCTCACCACACCATTGTAAGTTTTCGTCATCATATAGGTCTAACAGAAGATAAATGTACAGTGAGGGAGGATCCTCCAAATCCCACCAATTTTCCTGCTCCCTTTAATTCCCTGGAAGATGTCTCAAGGTTTTTCTGTGTGTCCATAGTATTGCTCCACTCCGCCAGAGCTTTTGGAGGCCATCACCAGCAAAAAGCATACTGAGGCTGAAAGCTGGGGTGCCACCATGAAGACGTGACTTGCTCCCCTATGACACAGGGAAGACCCCTGGAACTGCTATCACCTCTCTGAGCTTTACCAGCCTCCTCACCCTCCTGTGATGAGGGTGGTTTCCCCATGCCATGAGCCTGGCCAACATTAGGGAGCCCAAGTCTATTTACAGGCAGGGCCTGGTGGCTTTGTCACCTCCACTGCACCCACATGGAGCTGGGCTGGCACACAGAGATGGAGCCAGACAAGAGCACAGTGTTCTACCCTCTGCACCAGCCCTTTGTCATGTCTCTTGGGCACCACAGAGCTGGGAGATGCCAGCTTCACCTGTACAGTTCTGCTGAGAAGCTCTTGGCAAAGTGAATTTTGCCAGGTGAAGGTTCACCTTGGCTGTGGATGGGGGCTGAAATATCTGGAGCTTACTCATGCTTGGCTCCACCCTACCTGATCTGTGCTTCTCCTGGCTAATTGGTGTCCATGCTGAAAGTGCACAGCAGAGCAGGGGCATCACCATGGTCCACAGACAAAAATCTACGCAGGGCTCTCCACAGCACCCTACAGCAATATAAAATGCAATAGCCAAGCAACATAGGGCTATGAGGGTAACCAATGCCACAGCATATTATCAGAAGGATAATTCAGTAACAAAATTTACCCTGCGATGCACAAACTCTGAGAATTAGCCAAGATCAGATGACTATTGCTCATTTGGAACCTAGACATAACCACAAAATGTCATCTGATCTTGATAATGTTACTGACTTTCATACTGTAGAATTGCCAACATCTGATTTTGTCTTTTGTCCATGGTATTCAATTTTAACACTTCTTCACAGCTTCTTAGAAAGATGAAAATGTGTTTAATACCCTGGCAGGCACACATGGCAGGGAAAGGGCCACAATGGGATATGGGTGTCACCAACGGGGAGGTGGGAAGGATTGCTGGAGGAAATCATTTGTCTTTCAGTAAGTTTTTGGAGGTGAAACAGACTTTCTAGACTTTGCAAGAAGTTGACACGTCTTTAGAGGGTGACTTTTATGAATGCTTTCTTGCCTGAGACATTTCCATCATTTCCAGACAGATTGTTTTAAATCTAATCCTTGAACCACTGCACTATTGATCACGGGCAGCCACCGAGAAAGTAATTGGATCTATCTTATTCCTCTCACAGTTTCCTCTCCCCCTCTTCCACCTTAAAAAGCCTCTCCTCTGACTCCCCTCCAGCCTGTCTCCATGTCCATCTGACCCTTCAGGCGACAGTACCCCTCGCTGGAGAGGAACCACCACAACCCAGAAGCTACAGTGTTTTCTTCCTCCCTCTAGATGGTGCCATGGGCTTTCCCTGGGTAAATTAGCACCTCCTAAAATCGAGCATCTGGTGGCCTGGGATTCACTCGACTGCAGGTAGACCTCAGTGGCTGCTCTGGCAGAGGCTGCGTTGCCTTATGGTCATGGGACAATGTGTGGATGGAAAACGTAATAGCATGTTTAATCTTTTTTTCTTCTTTTTTGTTTTTTTTTTTTTAAGTGCATGTAGTCTGGGCACACTGAGTGCCCTTCTCTGTTGTAAGATCTTTGATCGCTTCCTTTTTTTTATTGGATTTCACTTTCTCACCATCCTTTCTTTATTGCCCAGAGTGGCCCCTCTTGGTAGAATATAAAACAAATTATATGAGAGCATGAAACTGACCTTTGAGACCTGGGGAGCAGGATTTATCTGTAGATAATGTTATCTAAAGTAGTCAAAGACTTTTTGTAGTCAAAGGATGGAACTAGAGGTGTTTCCTCCTGGCCTAATGTAGGTATCTGAAATAGGGTAGTGCTGCCACCATGAGAAAAACCCTGTTTCCCTCCAGGGACTGGAAAGTGAGCCCCAGTTAAATAGTTCCAACGTGTGTGTGCATGGTTGACATCTAAATTTAGGTGAGAGAAATAACATTTTAAAGTTCCAAAGAAGCTCAACAGCATTTATTTGTTCTAAGTACCAGGCACAACACAGGTAAAGCACAGACAGAAATGAATAACATAATTTTTGTTGTGGTAAACCTTGAAGGACACTGTAATCCCAGCCCACAGGAGTGGTAGATTCATTTTAGTGATGAAAATATTAATTCTGAGCCAAACCACTCCTTACCTGGAGAAGATTCAGGTGTGGATCAGAGTCCAGTTTCAGGGGCTGAGTCTTTATTTGTTGGCCTGAAGAACAACTCCAATGAGATCCACGGAATTGCCACATTTATACCTGTGTAGGCTTGCTCTGCTTTGGCGTGTTGTTACGCCCAGAGGAGAAGATGACAGAGAATCAGTCCAGGGGTTTTTAGCTTTTTTTGGGCCCGTGTGTCACAGTGAGCAGGAGGGAGCATAGGTCTAGGCAGAGAGCATGAGAAAACTGTCCCTGGGACAGGCCTGGGATGGCGACTGTAACAAGGGGTGCACTTTGCCACCGCATTTTTTTCCTCTCCCTTCCATCTATAGGTGTCATGCGGCTATAAAAATAAATATACCTTTCCAAGAAAGGATTTCTACGTGCAGCATTGCACTGGCAACCTGCAGCTGCAGTTTTAACAGGGAAGCACAGTCTACCCTGGTCATTTTATTTCCTGGGAAATGCATGAGTCTCTGTTTCCTATGTCACTCTGAAGCAATATCATCTGTAATGTTTCTCCTCTATGGGGGAGTGGGAGGAAATTGCTTGTCACCCAGTGGCGATATGCAGCTTTTATTTACATGGGAAAGCAATAAAATTGATCGTTTCTGACCCGAACAAAAGTCACTTGGCTGGAGTTCAAAGCAAAAGGGTATGTGGGGAACACTGCTCTCTAACCCGTACAGGCGGGGACCGCTAGGCACAGGTCTGCTCTCTGCCTTGGGCAGGTCATTTACTCACCCATATTTTATTTTACCCACAAGAAAACAAGGCTCTTAACACGAATTGCTTTCATAGAAGTCTTGTGATATTTAATTAGATGGTCTTGTAAAACGAGAGAGAGAGAACTCTGAATGGCAGAGTGGAGGTATCTTCATCTGATGGGCAAGTATTAAAGCAGAGACATCCAGAGACTGCTAATAGAGCACCCCGTACAGTCCTGACACAGCTTGTTTTTAAAACCAGGTTGAAAAAGCGACAGCAGTAAGCACAGAAAAGAGCCACAGACTCCAGGGCTGCAAAAAATGCCTTATGCTAGGAAGCCTTTAAGAATTTATTTGTGTAAAATGTTGGAGAGTGTTCAAGAGTACAAATAAATTTATGAAAAAAAAAATAATAGCAGAAAACACTGACAGGCTCTTGGAGCTCTTAAGGTGATCAAAAGGGCCAGTATGTGGAAATTAAAGCTGAAGAACTACAAATGAGAAGCTGGCATGTCTGCTGACAGTGGACACGCCTAACTACTGTGCAGGCTTACAGAATCATAGAATCATTTTGGCTGGAAAAGGTCTTTACGCTCATTGAGTCCAAGAGCGGATCTTCAGAGCAGCGCTTGGGAGCCTTGTGCATGGGCCAAACACCAGTCACAGGCGTGCTCCTGGCTCACTGCCGGCCTCGCAGGCTGAAACGTAAAGGCTGGGGATAGCAGAGATCAGATCAACTGAGTTCAAGATCGTTCCTGGCCTCAAACAACCTGCACTCCTGAACCTAGGCTGGGTTAAGAAAGTGCAGTTTCAAAGGAAACAAACAGAAACCCAGTTCTCCATCCTTTAGAAATACATTCTGCTGTAGGAACGGGATGAAGAGAAAGTCAAGTTATCCAGTAACTACCCTCAGTGGCAAGTCAATTCTCATTTAACTGGTGCTGCATAGAGGGAAGGCTGGTGGAAATCATTAAACCGGCACAATCGGTTGCTTCAGTAATCCACTGGAAGCTCGGAAAGTCAAGTTGAGCCATAGCAAGATGAAAGGATTTTCCTTCCCATGTTGTGACCCAGTAATGAGAGAGCAGGGCTGGTTTGCTGACGGGAATATTAAGTGCTGTGATTTTTGAGAGAGACAAGGCTTGTGGGGAGAGTTAAGATCTTTTATTAGATCAACAAGTATAGCTGGAAAAATTAGTTGGATGTTCAGGCAGAGAGACTCTGCCTCAAGACTAAGCACAGAGCTTGTCTCTTTTTACCAGCTGTAGCACCTGATCAGCTTAAAAATATTATCTCTATCATATATTGTCCCAGTTGTGCCTTTAGCTCATGATGGCTAAAACAGCTTTAACCTTGGAGACTTTAAAGGCCATTTTCACTTCACTCAGTCTCTTTTTCTTCCAAGTTAGGTATTTATTTACACAAACCCCTCAGAAATAACAATTATGGTTTTGGGTTTTTTCTCCATTGTGATACAAACCCCCCCAATATATTTTCATGGCTTAACTTGGCTCTGGCAAATGCCATCCCACTCCCTCTGGCTGTACCCACCATGTATGGTGCGAGGTCAAGCTGAAGAGCGAAGGCAGGAGCAGCCCAGAGCTGGCTGGGGAGCAGCCCACCCTCTATGCCCAAAGAAGACACCTAAATAACTGCTCTGCAGGCAACTCACCTTTCTGTGAAGCAGGGACATCCTAAACAGCCTGGGTGATTGAAGGACTGGAAGTGCCCGGGTCCAGCCTTGGTTTTGTCAGTCTGTTTTCAGTCACTAGGATGACCAGCTCAGACACACCGCTTTGGGCTGCAGAGATGTGGTGTGAGATACATGTATCCCATCTCGAGCATCCCCTCCATTTAGCCTCATGGAAGGCATTAGACTCTTTATGTTGGTTGTCCTTCTCCCCTCTCCAGTTTGCCCAAAACTCTGTCTGAAAATGTGGCTTATCACAGCCAAGCTCCCCTGGGTTTTCATAAGGAGAAAGATGCACCGAGCGTGCCACTTTACAACCAGAGCATTCACGTTTGTCAGTGGTTGTCAGAAGAATAGACAGGCTAGAAAAATACGCACCTGAATGTAGCTACTGTATTTTCTGAGGGACCATTTCTTTCTGCAGACCCCATAAAATGTGTACTGCAGCTGTAGCAGACCTCCTCAGAGACGAATGGCATCTGAAAGCGTACCTCGATGCAGCAGCACTGCTGGGAAAGCAAGTTCAAAGGCATCCAGCTCTCTCCGGAGGATACAGCTATGTTAGACCCTGCTGGATAGATGACTAGGTACCTGTTTTAGCACCAAAGTATTACAAAGAGCTTTTTCTGCCTCAAGGCAGTAATTTGCTGAAGCACACAAGACACATTTCCCATTGGCAGGATGAAAAGAAAACTTTCACCCCATTTTTTTGCAAAACACTACATTACGTCGTCTCTGAAAAGAGCTCTATTGTATGTGTGGGCCATGGCAAATATGGAGGGAAGAGAACTGAAATGACAGCTTGTGGTGCTTATATAAATACACATTAACCCTGCGTGTCCAGGGTTTCAGTTGAACTCCAAAGCCTGACTTATACCAGATGCCTTGAATTGCAATCAGTAGGTATTGTGAGACTCTCTTCTTGTGTTTTCTTAGCATGAAACTTGCCCAGTTTTGTTTGTTTTATAGCAAGACTGGCAAGTTCAGGAAAAAATCCTGGATTTTCCTCTCCTGGACAGATGGTATGCTGTGTTGATTTCCCATTTGTATAGGTTGGGGAATATTTTTAATCTGGATTGCAACTTGGAATGACACACAGCAAAAAGCAAATTAGATTTTACCCAGGCTAATCCTTCTCTCATTTCCTCCAGTATTACACCACTAACATTAACATGGTTAGCTTTTGATTTATGCTGGTACAAGTGAGAGAAAATGGACGCTCGAAGAGTTGTCTTTAATTCAAAGCAGCTGGGCATTAAAAAAGGTGGAGTGGGAAAATCCTATTTTCCAAGAAAGTGAGAGCTCACAAAGCCAGTAGCTGTCCCTAAAGATATCTGTTTTAATGCATTGCTTTAGAAGTACAGTTAGCAGTTCTTGCTGAATCTAAAACCCACCATGAATAACTGACTTTCTTAAATCAGTAAGTTAGTAAAAAGCCCAGGATGGGCTGAAGATGCTCACTTTTAAATAGAGTTCACACATTTTCATGTTACCTCAGTGTTCAGTGCCCACCCTGGATCACCAAACAGGGGAATTTATTTATTGTTAAACTACTGAACTAAACAAGCTAATGCAGTAGATACAATCTAACAATTAAAATCATAATATATTATTCTATATAAGCTAGGAAACTGTTTCTCACATATTCTGTCGAAGTTGTAGCCTTCACAATCTGGTAACTTGCTGAAAATTGCTGTTAGCTCTTAATAAGACCTGGGGGAACTGAGTAATTTGCTGTGTTGATTAACACGCATTAAGTAGAGGGACAATAATTCTCTTGTAATAGAAGCTGTGATTTAGCAGATAAGAGCACAATCAAGTAGGTATGCGGGTCTGTATGAATCTGCACATCAGTTTTATATCCTCATCTTTCATCTACTTTGGATGCTCAATATCTTTCACTGTAAATCACATTCATTTAAACACCAGCATATGGGTCTCAGTGCCTGCCTTTAAGCACTGGATTTTGGTATTTTCTAATATTTTCCTAATCTGCTTGGCATCATTTCACTGCAGCAGTGGTTTCCATGCTTTGGATCTCTGGGTGTCCAGCATGGCTTCTGGGGGGGTGGTGGTGTGATGCACAGCACAGAGCAACAGCTTTTTATTCCCCCTGGACTGCGGATAATCCACATTTATGCATCTGAGGGCAGGCTTTTCTCTCGAGCGGCTGCTGTTCTGCAAACTGGTCAGGAGCCACCTATAACACAGGGTACAGTGCATTCCCATGAGCAGCAGCACTGGAGGATTTTCTATTTAGATGTTCCTGCCAGGAAACCACTGGGGAAGGATGGCAAGACAACTCAGAGGCAGAAAGTGATGCTGCAGCAGGCACATGAACATGAAATGTGGCTCTAAGGGGGTTGCACAGGCTGTGACAATGCCACCAGTGGGGACCAGCCAAGGTCAGCAGCGAGTGGAAGGAACCATGTCGGTGCACAGTAAAAAACCTCCTAACAGACGTGCTGCCTCCTGTAGCCAAATTTGGGGCAATTTCCTCCTTTTTCTTTATTTTTTAAAATAAAGGAGGCAAAACATGGTCACTTGTGATCTGCTTGACACAGCAGACCAGGAAACAGAGAGCTGTTCCTTTTCCATCTTTCTAGCCCTGATAGTCAGACATAGAAATGGATTTCCCAGGTGGTACCTTGTTTCCTTGGCCATGAGCGAGTAACGTTCCATGGGCTCCCTCTTGTGATGGAAATAAGGGAGAAGAGCTCCAGCCACGAATTACATTGCCCAAAGAATTTAGTGAATTTGGGCAAGGCACACAACCCATAACTTCTCCAGGTCTTGTATAACATACTGGTCTTGTTTGGTAGCCTGTCATACACTACAGTCCTCCTTGTCTGGTGTGTCCCCAAAGCCACCAAACAGGCTGCCAGAGGAGGCCAGCTAGATATGGCTACTTCATGTGGTATACATTAGCAAATATGGTGTTTTGAACCCAACTGGAACCCCTGTGGCTCCTTAATATTGAATTTGCTGCGGCAAGAGCAAAAAACAGATGGTTTTATTCATCGTGCAGTCTGTCTTCTGCAGCAGACCCTTTAACAGCTCAGGCAGAAACGCTGGATCTTTCAGGCACCTGAGGGAATTGCCAACCCCCAGATCCAGACCTTATCACTCACCCTGCTCACTTCCTATGTGCTACAGCCCATTAACACCACTCCCCTCCAGACCTCAGCACGTTCAGCTTCAGCTCCACAGCGGCAGTGAGCTGCACAGCCCGCTCCACCGCTTTCCCTTATTGCACCATCACCTGCAAAACACCTCACCTTAAAGATTATGCAATTCAAAAGCCAAAAATAACTTATTTTCCTGCTCTTTAGGGTTTTACGGTTGGCTGATGCAGAGCAAAGCCTGGGACCGAGGGACGGAGTGCAGATTAAACTGAATTTAGGCAGCAATTATTCTTTTCCTCTACAGAAGAGCCACACAGGGAGGGACTGTATTTTCTCACCTTTGTCTGGCTTGCACTCTCATTCCAAGGGAGGAGAGAGGACATATCAGTGCCTCAGCAGACATTGGGAAGCAAGTTGTGGTGGGTTGTGGTTTTTTTTTCCATTTAAATCACAGTTCATACAACCCTGGAGTGAATGAGCTGCTACCTGAGGGGTCACAGCCTCCACGTAGCCATGTGTTTTCAGCTGCTTGGCCAAATGTCTTCTTGCTCCTAAAATATTTGCAAGAGTTCTCAGAGTGAAAAAAGGGACTTTTAAAAAATTATTGCAAGATGTGAACCTCCGGTTCAACAGGACGTACAGAACTGTCTTCTTAGCAGCTCTCAAACACTAAAGGAGACATGGGCAGCCCTCAAGGAAATCCTTGACTGGAGACATTCAACAGAAGATGATTCCTCATTCAAAACTGAACTGAAACCTCAGGAGAAGGTGGAGCAGCTGACAAGACATTTTTCTCTAGCAAAATCTCTCACAATTTCCTTTTATTTATTTTCAATCCCTTCTGGGCTGAAAATACAATGTTCTAAATTTCATAATGGAATAGAAATTACCCACGTTGTTTCCCTTTGAATGGCTTTGAAGCTAATACTCCCTGATAGACTTCACATCAGTAACACAGAAGCATTTCATATGGGGTTTTGTTTTCTTTACTCCTCACTTCACTGGCACCCAACCAACGAAAAATCATGCAGAAAAACATGGGAAACACTAACAGGAAAAAGGAAGAAAAACCCCCAAATCAAACATATCAGTAATAATTCAAAATAAAGGCAACATTTAAAAAAAACGAACTGGATTTCAGGACATTCTTCAAACATGACTGTACCGTTTCTTAATACTGATAATCCTTCAGACAGCTTCAGGAGGATTTAATAGGAAATTACCTTCCTGAAAAGCATGCATTCATATGACATGTAAGACAGTTGCTTGTAATAAATGTCCATCTTAGAACTCCTGGCACATTTAGCTTATTTAAGTGCATCTGAACTCAACTGTGAGAACAAGATGCAGCTCCAATAGTTTTTTACTAATGATTTACTATGATTTTTCTCAGATTACTTAGATACTTAGAAACTGGGAACTACATATGCAGGACACCCACCTCCACAGATGCCCTCACACCCTGAGACCAAGATAAAAAAGGATCTTTTACATAGAGCAGTTTTTTGTATGCCCCAAACTTTTCCATACGTGGCTGCACAGAAGTTAGTTGCCATCTAGGAACTGTTAGTTAGAAACTAGAATAACAGCCACAAAAATACAGCATTAAAAAAGCCTCAAGGACTTTGTACATCACTAAAACACAAGAAGCACAAGAGACACAAACTGCGTTTGGAAACCAAAGCTTGCTGCTGCTCTGGCCGTCCCATACAGGTGGTCCAGTGGCCTGCAATAAGATGAGTCTTAAAAGCCCTGAAGAACTTCAGTTGCACAGCTAGTGAGTCAGAGGACCCCAGACCCACTGCCTGCTACCAAGTGGCTTTAAAACTGCAGAGGCCATGGATGAGAAGTTTGAGGGTTAAAAGTGACCTCAAGGGGACTGGAAACAACATGTCACCAAGGTTAACGAGGGCAGACACACTGATGTTGGCCTCTAACATGTTGAGCTGTCTCTATATGAAGCAAGACTCCAGCCTGCTCTCAGTCCATGGCTTTGAGGCCATTGGCCTCACTGCCTTTGAGATGGCTCATGTTTAGGCTCAAGTATGGCATATGCTGACCCTGCAGAGAAGCAAGGACACTGGAGAAAACTACCCTGAGCTTGAACCCAACCCCCGCCTTGCAAAGCCAGGCCTAGTCTTCTCTGAGAGACCACCTGGAGCCACTTAACCACTCTTTCTCTGCTCTGCTCCCAGCCTTATGTGCAAGCATTGCTATCACCATGTTCTTGTCCAAAAAGGGAAAAACATCAACATCCAGCACAGGAAATCAGGCACTCACCCAATAATCCCCAAAGATTACCCAATTTCTACCTGAACTTGCAGTCAGAATAACAAGTTTGGCCATAATAATTTCTTCTCCTTCACACTCAAAGACCCTTTTGAAAGCTCTGGGATCTAGCAATGCTACTAGTTGGACACTTTAAGAAAGCAAATGAAATAAAACGGGGTACTGAATTTTTTCAATAAAGGAGGAGATTGCCTTTTGCTTGGGACCTCTTCAACCCTTCAGTTTGTTTTCATCCTGAACACTTGTCCTCAAAGGCAGTAGAGAGACCAGCCCTTCCCCAGGGGTTTCATCCACATCAGAGCCTGGCAGTGTTCCTCCTCTGGACCGCCAGCCCTGCTACATGACGTCTTGAGAAACAGCTGCTGTTTCACAGGCCAACTTGTGTCATGACCTTCCCATATACTTTTATGTTCTTTCCTAAAAATACCACAGCCCCTTTCAACTCATGTGCCCTATCAGAGGGAGGAGAACCATGCACCAGCCTTCATGCTGTAGAAGTTGCTGGCTGAGCCAAGAGGAAAGTACAGTCTGTGCTTTGATGGCCAGTAGCTCAGGGTTGGATGAAGGAGAAAGTCCTCCCCTTAGTTCTTCTTCTTCCCTTCTTTCACACAACTGCGTTGTTTTAATCCACTCCTCCTGGCCCTCTTTGTAACCACATTACCAAGTCCTGGATGGTTTTTTTCCAGGGTTTCAGAGGACATTGCCAGTTCCCCTCTTTGAAAACCACCAGGAGGATCTGGGGTGACAACCACAGCTTCTGCTATGAAGTTAGCTCTGCAATTTCCTTGCAAATTTACAAACCTGTGATTACCTGAAAACTTTCCAACAGACCTACAGCTGTGAAGGGGCAGGGCTCCCATCCCTTCTCTCCTCATTCAGCCACTCTTCTCCTCAGACCTGGGGATCTCTTCAGGCTCCAAAAGACCTAGTGTAGGTGATGAGGTTTCCAGTACAGGGTCTGGGAAAGGTGGGAACTTTGAAAGAGTCTGCAAGAGTCTATGAGATAGACATGGAGCAGCATAAGAAATACTGAGCCTCTCTGGAGGGTGCCTTTCCACCAGCCTGGGGGAAGAAAGAGCATCATCTACCGAGCACAGACTCAAGGTCATGCTGGAGGGGCTGTAAGTATCATCCCCCCTCCAACAGCTCACCAGCACCTCCCACCACAGCAGGCACAGCTCTGTCATCTGCTTCCTTTGCTGCCAATGCATCTGGTATGGCCTCCCCCTCGAGAGCTGTTCCCAGAGACAGAAAAATAATTAATGAAGACAGAAAGCATCCCCTGAACTGGAAAACCTGACTAGAATAGTCGAAGCTGATTCCTCTGTTGGGCCTGGAGGTGGGGGTAACATGCTGTGGGTATATGTTTGGTAAGCATCAACACAAACACCAGGGGCCTTGAGTTTATATGTTTTGGGAGGACAGCTGGGGTTTTCCCAGGCTACTTCAAGTGGGTGCTGGTGTTTGGAAAGCAGCAGGTTACAGGAGCGTTGGCACCCGGTCTGGACATGGTGCCCACACATCTGTGAAAATGTAGGATGTCAAAGATGGTGCATATAGAGGGGTGGCTACTTGTCCACCTCCTGGAGGAAGAAGGGCAGCTGAGTTAGGCTGGCCCTGGACGGGTTAAAGAACAGATCAGCTCCTTACAGGAGCAGAGGGAATTAGGAAAACTTCTGGGAGAGAAAAGCAATAAACCTCAATGAAGCAGGCTGAGTCAGAGGCCTTTTAAAGAGCGACTCAGCCAGTGTCTAGTGATTCTGGGTAAGACTCCACGCTATAAAGAGCTCCTAAGCGGAGGTGCTGAGTGATTGCTTTATTGTTTCTTACAAACCTTGCTGTGAAATCCCTGTAAATATGTTTATGAGCTTGTTGGGGCGGCTTCCCCGCTGCTGACTGTACTGTAAATAAACATGCGTGCCTTTGATTCACGGAAGTTCGTCTTCTGGACTCCATTATGGTCCCTGGCTCTGCTTCCATTTCAGATGTGGGGCCCCTCCTGCCCCTGCTCACAAGGAGCACGACATTTCTGCTCTCCAGTGAATAACTAGAAGAATCACTGCACATGTTTAGAATTACACATCCCCATATGGCAGCCTCGCTTGTCTGTCCCTCCCTTCTCCTTCCTACCAGAAGAGCTCTGTGAACCTCAGCAGCTCTGAAAAAGCACCCTGTGGAAAGGCCACCAGGTCTGGAGACAGCTTGGATGCACTGTCCTCCTCCCACACAGCAAGGATATTTGGACATGACCCTCTGAGCCTGGGTGGGCAATGCAAAATTTGGAGTATGCATGTTGTCTGAATCCGAGGCAGATGTTTGCAAGCATGTGGTTCATCTAAATTTGAGGGCAGCCTCAAGAAAATGTACTTTGGCTTCCATCCTGAAGTTTGCTTGGAGCAACCCATGGCAAAGCAGCATGACCAAGGCCAGCTGATGAGGCCAGCTGACAATTATGCCGCCCCACATTGTCTGCCCTGTCCTCTTGCACAGGCAGGCTGCCTCTGTATCATCACTGCCTTGTGTTCAAAGCAAGTTGACTTTGCTGCTGTTTTTACCCTAAAAGTCAGGATTTTGTTATGCCAAGGATGTTCAGGCACTGCTGGATGAGTGGTCAAGATGTCTGCTCAAAAGGGCTTCAACACAGGGAGGGACAAGCCTTCTGCAGCTATCCCAGTGCAAGCTGTCCAGTGCTCAGAGAAGGATTCTCCAAATCCCAACACAAACCTGAAGACAGATAATTTTTACACATACTTGTGAGTTCCCTGCCATATAAACACATGTCTGTATAAACAAATGGTCCCAGCACACTGGACATAGCCATGAACTTCAGTGAAACCTCCACTGAAGCATCCTCATGTCTCCAAGCAAACCAGCCCCCAGCCAGGGCTTCTTCAGTATCAGATGGTGTGGCACTAAACCTGGATTCCTAACCACAATATAAAAAAAAAAAAGAAAGAAAAACAATCTTAAGCTGAAGAAAACATCTCAGAAATGCAACAGCAGCACAGGGAGATTTTATCAGTTTCTCTGCTTCCACCCACTCTCCTATTATGGAGTTAAAATATGGGGTTGGTCCAGGAAACAATACACATCAAAATAAAAGAAGCAGGATATTTGCCCATCAGTATAAACCAAACGGGAGACACACCAAGCATCACAAAGGACCCTGAAAGCAAGGAAACATCTTGTGCACTCAGCAGGCAAAAAGCTCCTACTTTGTGTAGTGCCTTGCAGCCCAACTGTGATCTGAAATGTTTGAAGCATAACTTAATTAATTGTCATAGGCATAAACAGGAGACCAGGGAGATATTTCTTAGCTGGCTTTTGAAATTAAACAGAATCAGTGCTGCAGGACAGCAGCTCCAGAGGATGAAACACTGAATAGAAGGTTCTCACAGGGGAAAAAAAGGACCTGCTTGGAAGGAAGGACCTTGAGGTTTAGTACCATAAGAGACTGAAGGCGAGCAGGGGTGAAAGGTTTAAGGTGATATGCACCTGCGTATCAACATGCCTGTGCCTGAGCATCTGTGGCAAGGAGTTTGTGTACACAGAGAAGTGGGTCTTACCCAAAGGGCAGACAGTGACCCTGTAACTAGGGCACTGGGCCAGGACTCTGCCATCTAGCTCAGGTCAGGGTGTATTTCAGCACATTATTTTCTATAACACCTAAGCAACTGGGTTCCTACACACGCCAGTGGGGAACCAGGTGTTGGTTTTCAAGTGAGAATGTGGGTCTCTGGTTTTCCAAGTCCTCCCAGTCATTTGGATCCTTTCTATTCATCTTGTGGGTCTCCCTTCCCTGTCTATAGGACAGGAATAACTGTCCCCCAGTTCTCCTAAATAGCCTGCCTTGGCTATTTAGGCTGCTGGTGTCACTGCATGGCAATGGTCTCCCACTACAGGGTCCTATTCTGACCACTCAATAGTAGGATAAACTGAGGAGCCAGGATTACTGTGCCAGACACCCCCACAGCTCCCAGACCCCTTCTTTGCTCAGGCAGGGACAAAACTAATCAGGATACCAGTCGGGCACCAATAGCAGCTGGATCTCATTTGGACCACCTACACATTGCAAGAATAAGGAAACTGTCTCCAATTATTTTCCAAAAAACAGTCAGAAGAAAACAATCAACAGATCTCCCTAATTTCTGCCTTGGCAAAAATATCTGTTTTCTGCCTCTTTTTTTTTTTTTGAATCTCCATTTTTCATTTGTGGTTTTCAACTAAACATCAAGCTTAATCAAGTAAGATGAGTGACGAAGAGGAGAGGTTTGCTGCTTGAGGATTTAGTTTAATGGTTTGACCTTGGGTCTCGGACTGGTATCTACAACACAAAAAGCTGTCTGTGAAGACCTCCAGGGAGAAACAGAGCAGAAAGGAAACTCCCAAGAAAGAGGAAAAGCTGATGGGGCATTTCTGAGATACATTTGCAGGGACTTCCTGGGAAACTGCAGGATTTTTCCAGTCTGGCAATTTGCAGTGCCAGTGAATGTTTTTCCAAGGCAGGCACCCAGAATATTTTTCCTGATATGTTCACATCTTACATCTGTGGCTCAGCCTGCCTCTAGAACCTCCCATTTTTTTGAGAAACTCGGATCCTAGTCTGGACTCTCCCCTAATTTTAATTTCTCATTATCTGGATTATGCAACTCTTGTGAAAGGGAAATTAAGAGGACTTCCCTCTCCTGGTATGTGGTTGTCAATTGATCCCAGAAGCAATTCAGATTTACTGCTCCCATTTGATGGCTCATGGGAAAGGAATTGGCTCCATAGCAGTACGTCAAAGATGGGAAAAGGCAGTTGCCCAAACAATGTGACTGATGGCCACAAATCGAGATAGTTTCCTCACTGTTTTGCAGGTCAATTGCTGCACCTTAGGCCTTAAACAAACATATGGTGACTGACCTTTGGATGCTGATCTGGAGCCTCACCTTTCATCTCTCTCCGCTGTTCAAGTTTTCCTCTCCCTAGTCCCATCCAAGCCATTGCAAAAATTCCTCTTTTCTTTTTCTCCTCCCCTAGCTTTGGCTCAGCCGGGGCCAGCAGACTCAAGACAGGAATCATTCAGCGAAATTCTACACCCCGGGTTATGCAGATCGTTAAGTGAATGATCTAGGGGTCCCTTCTGGCTTGAAAAATTTCTTCAGGTTAAATCCGTAACGGCAATGCTAATGTAGACATTTTGCAGATGCTTATTTCAGGACATGCATGTTTGCAATTCGCTTTGGTTGTTGTCTAGGAATAACTCAGTTCCCAAACCAGCACTGACAACCATGTTCATTAATTTATTGGCAGTCACTTAATTCATCTTAAAACAAACTTAGAAATTCCTGTCCATTTTATTTTAATATGCTTTACTTATCCATGAAAGCCCTAGAAACAGGAGCTTTGCATGGTTTAGCATGTCTGAACATTATCTTTTAAATAAGTTAGTTAGTTAAAGTCTAATAGCTAGTGATGAAATTTTTAGTCCTGCCCCCCTTAGTCTACAGGACTTCAGTGTGAAGAGAAGCCAAGCCATTACTTCTAACCAATATGAAATTCACCTCAAAAAACATTAAATCAAATAGCTTTTCCAACTACACAAGGAATTTTGTTGGGATGTTGAGCTCTTGCAAATTTTGTCTGTTCCAGAAGACGGTCTTCCAGAATCAGATCTGAAATAGCTGGGTTTGAGTGCCCATTCCCAGCTCAATAGGATTACATGCCTTGCAGGATTTCTCTGGTTGTAAATGTGAAACTTGAAGTAGGTTATGGATTTATATGATTCACAGCTCCTTTAAATGGAGGTGATTCGTCCCCCCCTCCACCAAAAACATCTCCAAATGATCAGGGACAAGGGCCTTCCTCATAACTGCACACAAAACCAACTCCCAAAAAGGGGGAGTATGGAAGGAGAGAGAGATAAATGTCCAGTTAATCCAAACACCGCTTTATCCCTCAATCCAGATACTTAAAAGATTTAACAAGAGGAGAGCTGTCGTGTAGCCTGCACATATGTACTAAAGAACAGTTAATGTGCCCTAAAGTTTGATAATCTGAATAAAAATGGATTTGAAAAATTGATTTGGATTAACTTGATCTGCTTTTTAGTGAAAAGATTTGGAATCCTAAACAAGCAGCTTAGCCACGATTAACTCATTTAAACACTTTCACAGCTAAATGTATTCCCAATGCCCCAAACTGTAGGAACTTTACCCTCTGGGGATAAAGCCGAACTTCCTCTGGGGGTTCTCTTGCCCTTCTCCTCCATATCTGCTCACTCTGCAAATGGCTCCTCATCGTATCACCCCTTTCCTTCCTTTCACTGTAAGTGACTGGAGAAATCAAGACGTGGGAATTTCTCCCCATCCATTCCCATCTGGTTGCGATTTCCTCCCCGCATTGCCTGGTGGTAAAAAAGATGATCTGAGTCACACTCGATTTGCCAGGTCACTGAAGAAGCCCAACGATGGAGAGTCAGCCATGCAGCTGCTGCCTTAGACTGACACACAGGTCCTTCAAGGGGAAGGGGGGCCTGGGTTCACCTTTCTGCTAGAGACTATCCAGTAATAACAATTAGTCCTTGAATTGTATATGAACACCCAGAGCGATTATGCTGCTTTGTCCTTGCCTCTGGACCTGTCAGGACTCATTGTCTATGCCTACACCAGTGAACTAAATAAAACGAGGACACGTGCCCAAAAAGTGTCACACAGCCATCCACACCATTAGATTATTTGCATCCCTCTTGGCACTGGTCAGCCCTGGGCCAACTCGCAGTGCACGGGCACGACTCACAGGTTAGCACAGCGCCCAGTAGGCAGTTTGGATACAACCATCCTGGTTTGGGGATTAGAGGGATTAATATAAGCATAAATTGCACAAATTGGCCTCCGAGCCAAAGGCGGTTCCTCACCCATTTTATTTGCAAGTGTAGATGGACACTAATGGCAAAACAAGAAGACAGTTCAGGAGTTCCTTGATGTGACCGAGAGGCTGAGGACAGGGCGGTGGTGTTGTTGAGGGATGGTCAGTGCTGCTGGGAAGCCAGGGAAAGGTGGTTCAGCTCCCTGTTTGCCAAAAAGAAAGGATTTGTCTGGAAAAAACTCGCTTTACACCACAGGTTGCAGTGCATGCCTGTTGTTTTGGCTCAAGGAACAAGACTTTTTTCTCACAGGTAAACCAGAAGAAGCTAGCACTGAGAGCTGAGAAGTCCTCCAAAGGTGAAATATTTTCTGTCCATTAGATAAAATGAGCTATGAATTTCCAGTGCCAGAGCTCATCAAAAGTAGTAAGTTTTTCCCACAATTTTTTTTTTCTTTTTCATAAAAGACTGTGATTTTTTTTTAATCTCCACAGGAATGTTCTGGGGTTTTGTTTTGTCTTGTTTTGTTTCTTTCCCAAAGGAGGGGGAAGATCTGTTTTCAGGACTAAAAGCACCTGGAAATAAAATGCATGATTTATACTAGACCTTAAAAAATTTATACTTTGGCTCTTTGCATTTCTTGAGCCTTACTGGTGAAAACTGGCATTTTGTGTCCAGACACAGCCTATTACTAGGCAGATGTCTAACCTTAAACTGCTTCTCAGCACAGACACACAAGCTGTGCTTTCTCATGCAGACACTTGTGCTTTAATTCTTTTTTTGGCTTTACTGCTTTTTTTTTACAGCTTTTCTTCATTTTCTAAACTAAAAAAAAAAAATTATTTTTGAAAATCAGATGCCTAAAAGATGAATCAAAACAAAGTCTTGTGAAGAGAGTGCAGTCTGAGTCTCTTCTGCAGAATCAAGCTGCAAAGTCTTGCCTCAAACGCCCTGGCTATGTGAGCCACAGAGAAAACCAAATCTAATCAGCAATGTAGCTTCATTTATTCAAAAAGAATCATGTCACTTATGTAGAAACTCCGTGCTGCTACACCAGCCTGGTGATTCAGTGCAACAACTATGAAGCTTTTTCTCTCTTTTATGTGCTAAAAAATTAATGTAAATGCAGCATTTGTCAAAGACTTCACTGACCTCTGGGGTAACATGGTGATGTAAAGGAGGACCAGAACTGCAGAGAGAAATAGGTTCCTACCCTGAACATTTAGCTGTGCTGCAGTCCTCAGGATCTACCAGGGCTGTCTCTGAACCACTTCTATCCCAAGTTCTCCAGAGCCTCAAATTTTCCCTACTAGCCCTAAGCACAACCACTGAGTCATTGCATCGCCTTCAAGTACTTGGATCAGGGGCAAACCAGACCTTGAAGTCTCCAAAGCCCATAGGTCTGAAAGACACATTCCCCTACTTATTCTTTGTGCCACCATGAAGGACACAGGAAACACATTGCTCCAGACCCCACAGGTCAGAGGGGACAAAGTACCAGGTTACAAGGATGAGAAAAGGCATGAGTGCCCCCTGATAGCTGGTAATATTCATGTTCTTGTGTCAGCTACATTGTCACACTTCTGATATGCTGAATGCTCAGTTTATGAACACAGATGCATAACAAGAGAAGAATATTGCACCCTACTAGTTTAGTATATGGGCCTAGGATGTGAAGGTGGAGACGTGTCTGATTATCAAAGCTATGAAAGAATGAGCATGGATATATGGGCAGATGACCTTACATGGAGAAGACCTAGAGACACTTGCTTTAGAGCACGCTGCAGTACCCAGGATCTCCCTTCTGTGTGGATAGACTCACAACAAAGCCAAGTGAGAACTGGGAAAATGTTCCTATATTAAGGATGAATACTTTAACTACTCATGTCTTCTTGGATGGACATGAGCTAAAGCTTCACATGTCCTTTCACCGAGTGTAGCTACAAGATCATCCCTTATAGCCAATAACCTTATTGCTGCAGGCCTTAGGATGTAGTCATGGGCAGCATCAGGGTTTAAGTAACTTGCCTCCTATATCCCTCTATGACATTGTACAGCAACTGAGCAGAGGATCTTGATGGTGCCCAGAAAAGCCCTCAGAGAACAATTAATCCATTCTGCCTTAGATATCTATCTCAGGATGAGCTGCATCACCTTCCAGAGGTTCTGATTTCTATATGTTGACTGAGCCACCAAAGACTAACTCACACTTAAATATCTTATTCTTGGCCTAACTTAAGGCAGATGGGTCCCACCCTTAGGTGCACCGTGTCTAATAATTAGACATTTCCTTCACAGCACTCTGCTGAGCTTGTGTTACACTTGGATGAAAAATCCAAAGACCATATTGTTCACACACTATGCCTATTTTTCTCCCAAAATACACACATACAACCACCTCTGTCCTGACACCTCCAAGATGCCTGGAGACCCAGTCTTCACCTGAAACCCAACAACAGCTTTAACCATGCATTTCCTTGTTTTGTCAGTGGGGTCTGAGTCAGTGTATTTTCTGAGCTTACCTACCGCACTGAGCCTTCTACAAAATCCAGCCCAAGGCAATAGCTAATTTTGCCTAGTACCTGCATTCCTACCCACAAGATGCTTGGTTTGTTTTCAAAGACTTTTTCTGCTTGCTTGGGAGTGGTATCATTCTGTGGTCTCATCACAGTGGGTTGTGTCTAGTGCAGCTTTGTGTTTGTTCTTATGTGAAAGGAGTTTGTAGCGAGGTGTCAGTCTCTTTTCCCAAGTAACCAGAAATGAGGAGGAGGAAGAGAGGAAATGGCCTCAAATTACACCAGAGAAGGTTTAGATTGGATATTAGGAAACATTTCCTCTCTGAAATTGTTGTCAAACATTGGAACAGGCTGCCCAGGGAAGTGGTAGAGTCACCATCCCTGGAGGTAGATGTGTAAACATTGTGTTTAGGGACATGGTTTAGTGGTGATAGGTTTGAGGTTGGACTCATTGATCTTAAAGGTCTTCTCCAACCTAAATGATTCTGTGGTTGGCACGCGTGCACATAGCATGGTGCAACAGGGAAAGGACCACAACAACTAGCTTCTTTTCAATCTGAGGCCTTGCTGGATGGTGCCACAGTCTGCCCCAAACCAAACAGGGGGCAGGTCAAGCCTCAGAGTATATAAACTGAGTTTTGAACATGGAGTCCTAGAGAAAGTAACAGATGAGGAGGCAATGCTGCAGATGGTTATTGTGATAGAGGCCTAGACTTCGACTCAGGGCTATGAATTTACCCAGTTTATTTAATTTAGTGAAGAATTAGGTATTGCAATGCCTAAAGTACACATCTTCTATACTCTTCACAAGAGTGGAGTGGGAAAAACAATGAAAACTTTCCAACACTCTGCTCCAAGTCAAAACTTAATCCTGATGCACTCTCACTGAACAGTTACAGAGTGGGAGTAACTCTGTGGTAAATTATTTTCCCTGTACCATCTCAGTTTCAAGGCTATTATTCAGAGCAGTTCACTTCTTTCAGCCTAAACAAAAGCACTGATCTCTTTACTAGTGCCCCCAATTTCTTAGTTCTGTTTTTACACTTCTGCCTTTGAAAGATTTTCTCCCCCAAAGCTCAAGATGAGCATTAAAAATAGCTTGCTGCACACAAGGAAATGAGCACTAAGTTGTGTGTATGGCTTTGCCTTTGGAAAAGCTGGAACGGAGTTTATGAGAAAACTCTCAGGAAACCAGCCTACTTAATGATGGCCATGCCATGTTTCTCTGGTTATGATTAACACCGGAGAGCTGACATTGCTTAGCTCAAATGGTGTTTTCAGCGCTGCTCTGGGAAGGATCCAAAGCTTCTTTTTGTTAATTTGTCAGAGTGGATTAATTTTTCAGCAGCCCATTACTGGAATGCAGCCTGCCCAGCTTCAAGCTTCGTTGTGAGAAGGCAGTGATACTGAGCTGACAGCAGTCATGGGCAGACAGAGCCCAGATGTGGTACAGAGCTGCAGGAACGTACCGATGACATCTGGAGATCAGCTTGCTGCTCATGAGTTAAGACTTGGAGGACGTGTTTCAGCCAGAGACTATCTGCTTACACAACCAAGCAATCATCTCCCAAATGAATCAATCCCAGAATCACAAGTGCTGGGTCTTGAATAATATCTGTCCTCGCCTTGCAGCTCTAAGGGGACACCAGGAAAGAGAATGTACAGCGTAACTGTTATTTCAAGCACTGGATACCAACCCTGAAATATTCCACTAAGCAGCCTCCTGCTTAGCACTGCCTCTCTCACCTAACACCTGTAAGAAGATCTGATCAGGATCAAGTCCCAGGAACTACAGGTGACCAAGGAGAAGCTTCCTCTGAATCCAAACTTTGCATCATTGAGATTGTGAAGGACAACGGTATCAAAACACCAGACCTATTGCATCTTATAACAGACCAATGTAGAAGCTTCTCTTTAGTTAACTTGGTTTTAATTAATAAATCAATTGCAAGGACCTTCTTCACCTCTTATGTACACATTCACAAAACAGATGAAACATCAGCAACTAAAAATAATGTGATGTAAAAAAAGCAGCATGAAGTGAAAATCAGACCCTTTGCCATCTGTTCTCCTGTTGTTCTTTATTCAGAAGAAATATCTACTGCATACGCATCTGCTATACCTGAATGACAAGTGTTTGCATATATCAACATACGTGTTGGGAGGGTTAAGCCTGACATTCATGAGCAAATGACAAAGACAGTTGAATGATCAATGAAAAAAGAGTCACCGGGGAGACTACAATGTTAAACATGGGGGGCAGATGGTTAGATCAATGGTCAAATCCTAATTTGGATATACTTTAAAAAGTATAATTCCATAAATGCAGGGTCACATTCTCAAAAGCTGCAGCTTTCTGTGGCCAAAACCTGCCCCTTACAAACTTCAACAGTCTTTGTGAGAAGAGAGTTGTTGTTTGATGCTGCCCCAAAGGGTGCTGAGGCACACAGCCCTGCTCCATCAGAACTGCCCTACCCAAAATCACCGTTGCTCTTCAACTTTGGTGCTAAACTCTTTCATGCTGAACTTTGCAGCTTTCCGGTGCTGAATACAAAATCTTCAAGTGCAGTTTATATAAAAATGCAAAAATTCCATAAGATTCTTTGAGATTAATCTCCATAAAGTGAAATTAATATATTATTGTATTTGATTACGCAGTGCCCATTTTCCAAAGGAGCACCTAATTGTGAGAATAAGGGACTGAGTGTGTTCATTAGTATGTGTTTGTGCATACATATGTATACATGTATATGCATCTTGATGTACTTCCACTTTTCCAGCTGTTCTGAAGGGGATAACCAAGAACTCTCTTGGCCAGAAACCAAGATCTTGAAAATGTTTCTTAGTTCTGTGAATGAAAGCCCTAAGCAGTCATAGAAAGATCTGGGTTGTGCACTTCAGACCCCTACAAATTCCATATTCATTTCTCACCTCAGATCTCACTGAGAAAAAGAAGAGCAAACACCAGACTGTGGGCACGAGGAAAGACTGGACTGCATTTGAGATGCTGAACTCATCAGTGCTACAAACATTCCTATGTAAAAAGACAGAAGGATTAACTTCTATAGACGTGACCAAGGCAGGGACTTCAGAGATGAAAAGCACCAAAAAGTTCCCTAATTCTCAGGGAAATCTGCCTAACATGAGTCACAAAACAATTTGATGGCTGCAAAACCGCGGACAGTCATCAATTTCAATGCACAGTGCATAGTTGCACTGCACAGTGGGTCATGTTTATAAATTATCTTTGCCACAGCCCCATTCATGGCTCAAAATACACAACACCATTGAGTTCTTTTGCCTCTGCAGTTACAAGGAAATGAAGGACAATGTGCCCTTTAAAACAGGATGAATACACTGATAGAAGGTCAGCAAGGAAATTATTTTTATTTCTATAGCCATCCTATGAATAAAAGCAAAGATAAAATATGATGCTAGAACCACATGGCATGTGGAATTGAGGCTAAGAGATGAAAAAATTCACAACCAAGGAACCCTTGCCTTCAGAAGTTTGCAATTATAAATCACATTGCAAAGATTTCTCTCTCAGAAGAGATAGCTGATTCTGAGACAAATGACCAAAGCAAAATTTAGTGCTCTGCATTGAGCTAATCAATCCAAATCTCTTTCCCAGACCTTAAGTTCATCAATATTTCATACATAGAAATGTAAGCTCTACTAGCTTTTTAAACTGTTTTGCCCTTAGTTTTATTTTACATAACAGTGCACCTCTGCTTCTGTTTTTCCCATAGGGTCAGTAACAGATTCAGATCTCTGCATAGAAATCAAAAATTTCATTCTTCCAGATCATCAACACATTCAGGAAATAGCTCACCCTTATCACAAGGGGAATTTGGTTAGAGACTTCTTGAAATCTCTCTGGATTTCTTCCTATCTGAGCACTAGACAACAGCTTTCCACCTAAGCAAAATTGGGAAAAACATCTCCCTGATAAAATATATAAAGGCCATATTTAAATGACCCAAAAGGGACTTATCTTAAGCCTTGTGGTTACTCCACCACACTGACTTTAACCTAAGTATCTCACTACCCTCTTGTATCTAGACATTCTTGTACCCTGGACATTTAAAGGAATGTTGTGATACCACACACACAGCTTCGGATGGTGGTCGAGCACTAGACCATACCATTGCATGGCACCATGCCCAAACTAAAGTAGAGAGATATTTCTGACCTTGTTTTTCCCCTCCTTTTTATCCCTGTCTCTGAGATGGGCATCCTAATCAAAACAACTCACTTTTGTCCTCACAGCCATGTTGTGAATGTACTCTTTGCAAAGCTCCCATGACCCTGTGAAGAGGGAGGAGGAGTCATTGCAAGCCATGATAGAGTTCTACAGGCAGTTGGCACATGACTTCAGGAAACGAGGCCTGAGGGATCAATATCTGCAAAGAAATACCTCACTATTACACATTGCACTCAGGAAACTGAACCATGTAACCATGTTCTTAATGATGATACTGTTCATTGAGGGACTTGAAAGTGGCTGTCACCCTTCATTCTGGATTTTGCTTAGTTTCTGAGTGCCTGATCCCAACAGCCTGGAGGGCTTTTTCAGAGTTTGGTGGAAGTGGGATGCACCCTCACTAGCAACCTACTTCTGCCACACCATGAATCTTCACAGGAGAAGAATATCTGGAGAGGCCTTAAACTCTGAGTGATGGCTAAGAAAGTACCACACACATCAGCTTCTCCCCATCCCTCATTCCCCTCCCCCTCTTCTCTCAGCCCCAAGACATGCTTGGAATACAAACTGTCCTTTTTTTCCCCTCAGATCTACATGAATGCTGGCTGCAAACTCTGGCAAGTGCTTGCCAGATTGACAGGGCCCACGTCCCATCAGAGGTCCCCAGTGAGTACACCAGCATGAAGCCAAGAAAATTTAACGAGGACTTTCAGCTCCTCAACCACTTAAGTAAAAGGAAAATCTCCAGAGACTACTCCTATAACGAGGCAGTTTCCTCTAATTGGGCCAGCTACTGCTCAGGGACAAAAGTCTCACCCCATGAGTAGGACCACCAGCTAGAAGAGGGTGTTGAATAGCTCTGTGCTATTCCTGGGTTGCTCTGCTACCAGTATGGTAGGTGGTCCATAGCACACCCCTGCATTTAGCTGAAGGCAGTGTGTCGCCTGTGGGAAAGGATTTCAGTGCCATACTTTATATAGCTAACAGGATTTCATCAGAACATCTAATATAATTTCTCTACTGCATTCATCAAGGTCTTCTCCAAATTTCCATCTGATCCAGAATGAAACATGTCATTCAGAAACCTCCTACTCGGATTAAAAAATTCCCTAGTCGCTTAGAAACCATCAAGTGATAATTTCTTCCAATCCCAAATTATTGCTATTATTGAAAAAGTGTGTTTTATGTCCAGTCTGACTTTAGCTTCATCTTCATTGGCTCTTCCTTAGTAGAATTAGCTGAGATTTTTTAAGCAAACAATTTCTTTGTCTAAAAAAAGAAAGGAAGATTTGTGGAAAAGGGTGAGTTGTGATGGTGTTTCTCAACTCATCCCTGTTAGGCAATTTTTAATTGAAACATTCCAGATTACCAGTCAAAAACTATGTTTTTTTCTGGCATTTCAATAACTTGATATAAACTAGAAACGGTCCAAATCACATTTGGACACATTCAGAAATAATTTACTCTTTCATGCTTTCACTGAAAGAGGTCTGTGTGGGTGTATGAGACATAAACATTGACTGCTGTCACTGCTACTTTTGCTTTTGAATTGCAATTTACAATAAGGAAGTAAATATAATTAGCTCACATTCAAATGGCCCTTCTCCATCCTGGAAAACTGACCATATTTTATAGCCAGTGTATAAATATGCCTGTGATAAATCACTTCCCATTAGTGAACTGAATTGGCCATACAGCACCAGCCACGCCAAGCTGTTTACAAGAAGAAATGAGATATTTCTTTTGTGGAAGATAGAGAGAACTTATCCCTCACCAGAAAAAAAAGTTTTCACTGATGAAAGCAGGTCATGTTCTGTAAAAAAAAAACTTTTAAGGCTTGGGCTTTCATCCAAAATGACCACGTAGCCCGCTGGAGACTGTCATCACCTAAGTCCTCCAGTCAAACCAGCCTCTAGAAGGACTACAGCTGGGAGGGATTTTGGAAGGCCTTGAGGTTGGGCATAGGGACCTTGGGAGTGAGGTGCTTGGACTCAAGGGACTCTCTGTCTCCCAAACCTCTTGTTCCTTACACATTCTCCTCTCCATTGGGACCCCCAAATGGTGACCTCAACCTTATCCTCCCAGCCTTCCTTGCTGCTGCCTGTCTCTTCACTGCAGTCAGCCCTTTTCATCCTCCATGACCACCCACGCAGGGAAAGCCGTGATCCTGTCACCAGGAAGGAGGCAGGGCTGGAGGTAGGAAAGCAATCTCAGAGGGAGCAGATTTCCTCTCCTGGCTCACCCCCATGTGTGGGGCAGGGAGGGACATAAGATGTGTAGGCATAGGTGTTTCAGGCAGTAGGGAGTCACCAATGATCGGTAGCCATTCCTTGGTGGACCCCAGGCCTCAGCAAGTGGGCTGGGGAAAGGCTCAGTTTCACCAGCCTCATCCCTTCTTGTGTTGGTGGTGTTTGCCTTCCCCTGGTCCACAAGGCAACCTGCTAAGGGATCCAGCATCGCTGGTACTGTATAACCCTGACATATATCCAGATAGGGAAGTCTGCTGAGATGCTGCTATAGTAAAGGAAGCATCAGGGGAGACTCAAAAGTACACCAGGACTGTGAGAGGCACCTTTAAGGGTCTTGTCAAATAGCATTCAACCTTCCTTCCCAGGAAAAGCATCCTTTGAAAGTGTTGTCTGGTGAGATCCTTAGTCATGAGTCTGTATCATTAGCAATCACTTTTTCTTGGTTTTCAGTCAGTTCTCAGAAACAAACCACTGGCAGATCACTTCCAGTTCCAGGAGAAAAACCCTGCATTGGTTTTGGATGTTAAGTCACCATTTCTGACTCAGATTGGTTTGCTTGAGCCCTCTTGAACTTTTTCTTTTAAATTGTCCTTTTAAAAGATGCCAGAAATAGAGAGATGCTTTATTGGTACCGTAATCACACTGGGAACTTGGACACCTAGGACAGCTATGGGCTAAAACACCAACACTCACAGATACTGTTGGGTCTGTTACTTTGGAGCAGCGCCATGCTATTTCCAGAAAGGAAAGCAATTCATACAAAGAACAGTTCAGAAAAAGCGTCGGATGTTTCTGTGCTCTGCTGTTCCTGGGTGGTCTAGGCACTCCAAAAACACAGGAGCTGGAGAAGGGAGAGCTACTTCTACCCCTTCTAAACAATTCATTCATTTAAACAAAAGTCCCCTTACACTTAGAATGAGGCGAGGACCATTCCACATAAAAGGGGATTTTAAAGACCTTTGCAAGAAATGGAATGTACAAATTACTGCCTTTTTAAAAGCCAAAGGACGTTTTTCCATCATGGCACCGCATCCCCAGAGAAGTGCTGAGGGGAGCTTATGTTTCATTCACAATACAGAATAACATCAGACTACAAACAAAACCAGAAAATAAACAAGCCAAGTCAGTACCCTGCCAGAAACTGTAAAGAAAGATGACTTTTCACTTACATGTCCCATTTCAGGGCTTTTTAATGCCACTTTCCATCACGTCATTATAGCTTCTTCATGAAGTCATAATAGAAAGGGAAAGGTTTTTCCTCATAGCTCAAAAAGAAAGTTGACTTTGTTCCCATCTGCTGTCACTATTCGTCCTCAGAAAGTGTTTGCTCCAAAAACATGAGCTTATTATGCAGAAGTGATCAGAGTTCTCAGGAGGTGCCAAAGTGGTGATGTTTGCATTTGGCAAAGGACGCAAAGCCTTGGCAGAAATAGGTCCCCTCAAGACTGCATTTGCCCTGTTCAAGCTCAGTCTCAACATGAGGATTTGCTTTCCCTCACAGTCACCCAGCTTTGCTCATAACAATGTCCTTCAAGAGGAAAGAAATCCAAACCCATCCCTCAATCCATGTGCTGTTCAACAGAGAAATGGCAGATGAACTCCTGAAAGCCAAGACCCATTCCAGTGCCATGAAAAATGTGGAGTTTCTTCAGCAGTTAGGGGAAAACAGGTAGCCCAGATCCCCAACCAGCTAAGAGAAACAGAGAAGGATGAGACATCAGCCACAGGAATGTGGTCTGCCACAATCTAGAGTCCTAGCCATAGTTGGGCAATCTAGGGGTGAAACGGGACGAGGACACTTAAGAGGTTACTCAGCAAAGGAGTAATGCACAAGGGACTGGGAAATTTCAGAGAAAAACACTTCCAAAGAATGATGGATTGGACTTCAGCACAATGTCATGCCCCCTCCATTCATTAGAAGTTCCTCTAGAAGGAAAGCTGATATGAAAACACAACATACTCTTTGGAGAACTCACTTTTTAAATTAATTTCTTTGAATGAAAAAAAAAAATAAAACCGCCAACTGAATATTTTTACAAAGCACTTTATTTAGACTCTCTTATTGTAGAATGAAAAAAATAAAACATGTGTGGGTTTTCTTAGGTCTTGGGAGGGGATGCTGAGGCTTTAGTTTTACCAATTCATTTTGTTACTAGGATGGAAGGAAAGAAGAGAAAGCCAGTGAGAGACAACCACAAAAATAGACTAATAGAGAAAAAGGGAGGAAATTTAGTGTAGGGACAAGCTGCACCAGTTCTAGTGAATGGACAAGGAAAGGCAAGCAACACTGAGAATCTCTTTCTTTTTTTTTCTCGGGTATCTAAGGACACTAAAAACTCAGGTCAGATTATTAAAACTTCACTATGATGGAGACCTCAGTAATGACTGTGAGCAGAAGGATTTCTGGGCCAGTCTTAGATGATTAATTGCTTGTGATGCCTCCAGAAACTCGAGAGAGCCTATGCAGCACAAGAAGAAATTCAGACTCCCCACAGCACCACAAGCATATGCTTTGGATCCTGGCAGTACAATGGCTAAGCGAGCTCACTTTATTTGTGCAGCCCCTGGGGTGCTGGGAAAGATGGCAGGCAAGGGGTTAAGTATTGGCACCGGGGTTTCTGGAAGGGAAAGGCATGCCTCGTTAACTGGCTGGAATTCATCGAGGATATGAGCACCAGGGTGGACATGGGAAAGGCAGCAAACTCCATATTACTGAGATTTTCAGGGTACATTGAACACAGGTCCGAAAAAGAGGTCAGTGCTGATGGACCGGATGATAGCGGGAGGAGAAAATGGCCCTGAGAAGTCAAGGGCAATAGGGAGTGAGTAGGAGAGCGTAGCGGGTACCTAACTGGACCAACTTACCTCTCTGCAGTGTCTCCATACACAATCGTGACTTCCTCTGTAACCAGCTCCATCTGTCCCACCAGACAAGAGGATAACGAAGGTGCAGTTGACTCTTTGAAAAAAGTCTGACCCATTCTTTCCACGTGTTCCTCTTCTCCCGGGAGAAGGACCCTTAGTTTTCCAACCCAACACATTAATTTACAAGGCTAACATGGTACAAGTTATCCAACTGCAGTTGAATGACTCTGTGGTCACTAATCCAAGTATTCTGTAATTTGTAGAAGCGTGAAACTGTCCAGGTATGTAGCACAAGCACTTCACCTCCCAAAGCTTATCATCTTCCATGAGCTTGTAGCCCAGCAGACAGTACATGGCAACAGCAATGCTGTCTCCTTTAAATATAATAACATGCAGTTCCCCCTATTACCAACTGGCCAAGCAACTCAGACTCCAGGATTGCTATGTTATCCTCCAATACAATTATAATTATAAAGGCAAACTGAGGCA
The DNA here is from genome assembly GCF_001431845.1 of Calidris pugnax. NCBI lineage: Eukaryota > Metazoa > Chordata > Aves > Charadriiformes > Scolopacidae > Calidris > Calidris pugnax. Next base: position 2,195,332 of record NW_015091112.1, read on the forward strand.
TAAAGAATAGATTCACATGGAAAATGACCCCAGAATCTTTTTTATCCAAAAGGTCCCCGATTAGAAAATTCACTCATGAAACAAGAAAAGTTGATTCTAGCTCCTTTATCCATCTCAGGGAATTTGGATAGTCTCATTCTGGAAACAATATCTCACTTTGATGTAAAAAATTAAATAAGCATGGAAGTAAGAGAGCAGAACCATGCGTAACCTCCTACAAGAGGGACTCACATTAGCCTGGTAAAAAAATATGTATTCTCTGCTCTCTGGCTCTACAAGTGTTTAAATGTTTTATATGACACGGTGAGTACAACACAAAAGTTTCAAACCAGACAAGTCCAAAGCTCTGTGTGCTTAAGATACTCTTTTGTGGGGTGAGAAATATGGATTTGACCCCCTCCTGCAGTGAATTGAGCTCTTCTGTCCTCCAGGTGAACGTTTTGGCTCCGTGGTTTATAGAGCTAAAGGCAAACCACCAACTCCCGCCCCATGAATCTTGATTGTGTTCCTGCCCCCAGACAAACTATTCAGCAATTCTGGGACAAATCCAGAAATAGTTACAGAATGACTTAAAGCCTTTTACTTACAGTAGCTCAAAGGATTGTATTTTTAATTTTTCTTTAGTCAAAGCCTCTTTTAGAAACACATGGCCCTGAGACAAAAGGAGACAGAAGGTATGTAGAAGCGATGCATGTGCCGTGAAGACGGTGAGTCTACTTTTGTTACACCTTGTCACCCAGGGCAAGGCTGAGCTGGGCTTGTCTGCTCGGCTCTGCAAAGCGGCGTGCGCAACCTGCTCCTTTCTATTGCGAGCTTCGGCTGGGAGATTTACAGCAGCACTAGCGACGCCGAGGGAGGATTGTTCGTCCATTTGTACCTTGGGTTCAGCTGAGATTTACATTTGAAGGAGGTATTTTAATCCCTCGGTTGCGCATCAAGTACACTCAGACTTACCGCCATTGCTCTTTCCTCTGGTCAAAAAAGTCCATTGGGGAAAAATCAGGCACATAAATCCATTTATAACATTTTTATAATCAGTTTTGCAATCTGTCTCCCAGGACACAGGACTCTTAAATCTGAAAATTTGCTGTCCCTTAATCACCAAGGTTGAGGGACTGTGTCTTGGCATAGGGGAAAACACATGGCCAACAGAACTGATCCCACTGACCTCATCCTGTCATTTTGCTCCCTGACACCCTCAGCAGAGCATATTCAACATTCCAGCTGGCGACGCATCCAGGGTTTGAGACCTGCCTCCTGCTTTATTTCTATATATCAGCTACAGAATTACATCCCAGCTCAATACTCTTTCCACTTGGAACGATCGTGGCCCCAGGAACAAGAATCACTCTGCAGTACTAGTACTGCCTTCCCAGGGGAAGCCACCTCTCCCTGGACAGCCTCATCTCTGACGTTAACAGCACCACCAACTTGTATTTACTCAATTTTGCTCTCACCCTGCAAGAGTCAGGAGAAGTAGTTGTGGGCACTTCAAACACATCTTTTCTCAGCCACAGAAGGAGTCACACAACAACCCCAAAGAGTGCCAAGGAGGCCCTTGGTGGCAGGGGGCTGTCCCACCATCCAGATGTTTACCACAGCACATGAACCCTTTCCAGCCCCACTCTAACATCCCCAGGCATTTTGTGGGCAGGTCCACCCATCTTCATCTCTCCTTGAGGCTAGGGGAAAGCTCTGAGCTTTGCTGGCATTTTGTGAACTCTTAAGACATAGGTATATCTAAGTGACAGAAGAGCACATCCCAAAGCCATGCAGGATAAAGCAGTGTCATGCAGACTTGAAAAACACTAAGTTTCTCCACTGATGTGATGTGAACTGGTGCTTGGGAGTGACTAACAAGCACATAGGCAGTGAGTAGAGCAATGATATCCCACTGAATGCTCCATGGCACAACTGAAGATGCTCTAAAATATATTTCACTTTTTTCCCATGTATTTTTTGGGAGGTTCACTGCTTCTCCCCTAGGTATGATTTGGGTCTTGCGGGGAGACTCCAAGCATCATGAAATTGCTGGGACTCTTTCCCTTGGTGCAGGTAGGCTTTGGGATGGCCACTTGAGGAGCAACACATGGCTCAGCTGCTCCTGCCCATGTGCACCACAGAAGTAGACTGATGGGCTGCAGCCAAAGGAAGAAGTGCCTCCAGGTTCCTGCATGCAGAAGATGTCAGCCTTGATTGCCTGCAAAAGCGTGCTGCTCTTCCAAAGCATCTCCTTTGAGCATCACCTATGCCAAAAGTGAGGATGCAAATTCAAATGTATTGAAGCAAACCAGAGTTTATTTAGCATTTATTACCCATTCTGTTGTCATATGTGGCTTCTTCTGTCTCCATTTTTCTCTGGTAAACATAGACCTTTTCGGGTTTTTATTTTTTTTAATAAAATATATAAAACATTGTGCATTGCTATCCATAGGAAAACTGTAGTTTAACAACCAAAAAAGAATAAGGCACATTTCTGTGCAGCATCTTCAAATATATATATATATATTTAAAACAAAACAAAAAGAAAACCCTTTTCAACCTCTTTGAGGTTGTTAACTTCTCACCAGTCACTGACACATCTCTTATATTACCATAATTTCACTGTTGGAGGTGGGTTGGGTTGTGTTTGACAGGGGCCAGCAGGGAGAACAGACTCAAAAAAATAATAGGATTTTATCCCTGAGGTGTCAGTAAAAAAAAAAAAAATGTTCCCATTGAAAAGGAAGATGAAAAGACAGCCATAAATAACTGAATACACTATGGCAAACATCCAAGCACCGAGATGATTTCACGATGGAAGAATCCCCCTTCCCTCCCTCCCCCAGTTCTTAACAAGTCATATTTGCCGTTGGGTTTTAATTAGGTTAATCTCATGGCTTCTGAAGTCACAAGACAATCAGTCAGGATGCACCTCCCCCTCCCTTCCCAAATCATCTTTCCAGATTTGTTGGTTTGTTCATGGTCCTCCCACAGTCCTCAGGAAAGTGAAACCAAAAAATCCGAAATGAACACCAAAACCTGGACGACTTCTCTCCCCAGCCAAGAGAGGAGCACTCGTACCGCAGCCAGCCAAATTCCATGTCTCACACAGGAGGACTACAACTGTTATCTTCCCGTCTGCTACTAAGAAATGAAGTTGGCAACCACCTCTGCCGTAACCAGAAAGTGTCCGTGAAGAGGGGTGACAGCAACATGTCAGGGAGAAGGAGATGGGGAAAGCTTTATTGCTGTCCATCCACACCGCTCCCCGACCGAAAGGAAAAGGGGAGACACTCATGTAATATTCCTTCCGTCCCTTTCCTATATTGCGTGTGGAGGAGCCCCAGGGCAGGATGGTGGGACTCCCCATCACTTAGTAGTAACGGTTGAGGCTCCTGGTCCCCGGGATGTCTGGCTGGCCGTTCATCCAGATCTCCCGGATGATGCGCTCCCGCTCCTCCAGCCGCTGGGCTCGCTCCAGCTCCTCGGCTGAAGTGAAGACGTTCATGTTCAAAGTCCTCTCGAACCTGCGGTGCCTGCGGGCCGAGAGGTCCGACGTGGTGTCTGAATCGTCATCGCTGTCGCTGCTGTCGCTGTCGCTCTCCCGCTCCCGGGGAGGCTTTTTCGGGGTGGAGCGCTTGCAGTCAGTTCGGCAGGACACCCTTAGCACCAGGGCCAGCAGGGTCAAGACGAGTCCAATGCACACGCCGGAGACAAAATACAGAGCAGCTCGCTCGGGGTTTTCTGGAAAGGGAAAGGAGGTGAGCTTTTTAGCAGGGCCTGTTGGATAGGACAAGGGACAACGGTTTAAACTAAAAGAGGCAAGATTTAGACTGGATATAAGGAAGAAATTTTTTACCACGAGGGTGGTGAAACGCTGGCCCAGGTTTCCCAGAGAGGTGGTAGATGCCCCATTGCTGGAAACATTCAAGGTCAGGCTGGACGGGCTCTGAGCAACCTGATCTAGTTGAGGATGTCACTGCTCATTGAAGGGGAGGTTGGACTAGAGACCTTTAGAGGTCCCTTCCACCCCAAACTATGCTATGATTCTTTGATTCTATGAAATGATTGTTGAGAACAACCCTTAAAAGAACAAAACACACACAACTCCTCCGTGCACACACCAGCCACGGTCTCTGGAGGGGCAGAGTTTCTAATGGTTGCTTTACTTGCATGCCCTCCTTCGTCTCCATCCCCCAGAGAAATCAGGAAGGGGAATTCAGAGGGTGGATTTGCTGCCAAGGCATTTGCCCATATGCAGAATGTGGGTTTGCTGGAGTCGTGTCTTGGAGTTGTCTGGAAGGGGAAGGAGCAGCCCACAGAATTAAATGCTAATTCCAGTGGCTGTGCGAGCGGGGTTGACACCAGGGTGCTGCACACCCAGCAGCAGCTAAGTGCATCTCTCTGTCACATCCATTATCATCATACGGGGAGCAAAGATGATTACAAAGCTTTATATGCTCTCTGTGCTGTGGCCCAGCTAAAATGGGAAGCCTTGCAGCATGGAAAAACACATATTATTTATTCATAGGTTTCATTTACTTATCTAAGGCAAGTGTGCTGGCTTTCCGCCCAGACCACCAAAATGTGTACCTGTGCTAGAGACATAGCTGGAGTCAGTGCACTAACAGGATGAATCCTGCACAGCCACACTTCAGAGGTGATATAACAAGACTCCAAAGGATCCACAATGCCTTTTAAACTAGGTCATCTTGTTTATTTACTCCATTACTTTTTTTTTTCCTTTCGGTTCATGGGAGTACTTTGAAGTGTAATTATGATAAATGTTATTACTGCAATTCCCCTGGGCTGAATCATCTCGGTTTATAAGTACACTGAATGGGTGAAGGTGAACCAAGAAGTCTCAAGGCCAGCTCTACACCACTGTGTCTGTTGGGAGTCCTGAGTTCAAGGATGGAGTCAGTTCCTCAGATGAGTCTTATTCCCTTGAACTCAGTGATTGAGCTGTAACAGTTCCCACCAGCTGAGAGCCTGACATCCGGCCCAGAAAGATCTCTGTAACTAAGAGGCTCCCCTCTATCTTCACTTCCCCACACTGTTCTTTTAGAAATTACACTGTCCAGCTGAATTCCTTAAATCAAGCTCTGCAGAAGATGAACCGGAAACCATTTGGAGATATTCAAAACTCAACAGGACAAGACCTTGTTCTAAATTCAAAGCTGGCTCTAAATTTGAAGTTAGCCATGTTCTGGTAGGGGTTGGACCAAGTGACCCCTGGAGGCCCCTTCCAGCCTAAATTATTCTCTGAGTCTGTGGTCAGAGCCCAAGCACTGCCTTGTGCGTGGTTCAAGGCAATGCATGATTCTGTGGAGATGCTCATGGGACAGTTACAGGGATGAAACACCTTTGTGCTCTTCATTTCTCCCTACCAAACAACTCTCAAAAGTGACCGACAAGTCAAGGTGGAGGAATATGTCATGATAATGTGAAATTTGCTTAATAAAACATGACCCTGTTGCTAGTGGTTGGCATGGATGGTATGGGGAAAAAAACAGAGAGACTACCAAAAAAAAAAAAAAAGGAGGAGAAAAACCCACCAGATGCATCCAATGAGTCCCAAAAAAAAGAAAGAGGAGAGAAATGCAGCAGTAGTTGGAAAGTCAAGTGAGACCAAAGTTTTAAGCCTTTTTGAAAGAATGAGAGAGCAAAAATCCAAAGGTAAAAGAGAAGATACCAGAGCAAGCATGAAGGAAGTCCCAACGGCTCTTGCCGTATGGCTGAGTGAAACCCTGGCTACAATGAAGTAAATGGCATTTCTAAACCTGAGGGGCAGAACGTGAATTAAGACTGCAGCCCTTCCTGTGCAGTAGCAAAACTGCTGCCCGTCTGGTACTGTGTGAACTGTAAAGAAGTGTCCTAAATTCCAGAGATTTGAAAATCCCAGGAAAAGCAGAATCACCACCTGATTTTGCTTTTACCTCTGTTTGCAGTGTATGTCAGGACACTAATTGCAAAGTTTTCTTTGCAAGTAGCTCCCAAGGAGGACACCCAGAGTGTGAGGGTGTGAGAAGAACAACTGAGTGGGACTGATCTGTTTGTCCTGGAAGATGCTTGGTCCAGCCTGACCCTGCCCAGGATGCCAGGCACGCTTTCCTGACCACCACGTTCCTGCACACACATGGGCTTGATTTGGTTGCATTAGTTCCACTGCTTGCTCTTTTAAAGCAACTCAAAAAAACAAAACCCTTAGGTTGGAGCCTGAGACACAGACACACGTGGTTTCTCTTCCCCCGTTTTTGTCTATGACCTGCTTTCCATTTCTCCTCCACACTCCTTTTTCCATGCTACTGTATCCATGAGCAAGCTGCACCTCAATTGCTACTTAAGCAATGATTTTTCATCTCCTGCTTGTGCTTGTATGTATAGCCCTTCATGCAGTACAATGGCTGTAATTGAATCTTCGGGCTCCAGTGGCATTTATGAGCTCCTACAGCTACTCTGTCAACATCTGAGACACCGTCTGGACTTCCTCACTGAGCTGTAACCCTACGTTCAACTGCAGTCTTGGCATTCATCATGGGGACAATCCACTCGTACAGCAACATCTCTTTTTTTTTTTTTTTTCACAGCAGAAAGAGCAACTTAAGCTAAAAACCACAGGCTCTGCTTTTTCTCAGTTGAAGCAGCCAAGTCAGCAATAGCCTAGATTTGAGGGTTTGACGGTTGATTAGTGACTCTGAGAGACTCCCCCACCACACGTTCTACTTGCAAGACTGAAAAGGGGGCATCCTCTTCAGCAAACGGATGCTCAGCATCTTCCAAAAAGTCAAAGGTGAATCAAATTCATCATTCTAACACTGAAGCTCCTCAAAACCCTTGTTATATTCGAAAAAAAGCCTCTTTGAAAGTGTATGGACATCAGTAGCAGGAGTTAACATAATTTTGATATGCACTCATGTGTGCCTGTGAACTCTGTTATGCCCTTTAACACATGGATTTTGACCAGTGTAGCTTTTTCTTCCACTGCTGCGGGTGACAGCTCAGAGGTATGTATGTTTTTCTCCTAAACTTCTAGTAGGATCCAGTTGCTGTCAATCTCGTTAGCTAGGGTTACCTTTCCCTGTCCTGGTATTTCTCTTTCTGGACTGAAAGCATTGATGAAAATGTCACTGATTCAAGCCTGAATTTAATCCATGCAGACAAAAGATATATGCTCTTTACAACCCTCTGTACAAAAGCCACCATTTTCTAGGCGCTCAAACTGGCCAAAAATTAGAAACACATTTTATTTTGTTTTTCCAACCAAACCAGCAGCAATTACGGAGCCTGTTTCCTGAGGGCTAACAATCTGCTGGGAGCATCAGCCCAGACTGCCATTAATTCCCCAGGAAATGCCCCAGGCCAAGGTTGTTATTGCTATTATAATAAATTGTTTCAATAAATAAAAACCAATCTAGGCATTAACGCTGCTGGCTTCCTGTGATGGCTTCATGCATTCAGAAACCTCAGTGGGGAGGAAAATTTCAGAGGGCCCCAGTAAAAGGTTCAGCATTAAGCATGGCCAGACAAACAGTAGGACTAATATCTTCTAGGGAATTTACAGTTAGCCCCACAGGCTGCCGAAATCCCCTGGTAGAACAGAGGAAGCTCTCCAGGAGCCCCTTATTAATAAGGCTCAGGCCAAGCAGTCTATAAGTCGGAATGATCTCCCCCGGGTTGTTTTTTGGAAGCCCCTTGTTAATAACTTGGCAGCAAAGCTTTGCTTGTGGAAGAAGAATAAAACAGGGATTTGTGGAGGTTTCCCTCCAACTGCTTCAGCCTGAATGCAACAACAAAACTGGAATAAGTCCCCTGATACAATTTGAACATTTAATATTTATATATCCACGAGGGACGGTTCTGGTCTTGCTGGTAGGCTGTGACTGCAAAGGCAGCTCCAGCAGCCACTGAGACTGGTGAAGCCTTTCCAAACACTCAGACAGATTTTGGTCCATGGCAAATGACAAATCTGAGGTTTCCAGGCAGAGGTTGCATATAATTAAAAACCTAATTCTATTAAGAAAATCAGCTTTAAAATTAAAGGTATCCCTGAGTCTTTTGCAGGACTGAACTCTAAACAGTATTTCTTTGTTTGATCAGCTGATAAATTTACTCCTCATTGACATTGTTCACTCCTTCTCTCCATTTCTGAAGAAATGTGGTTTTCAAGGTCTTGTAAGACTAACACCTAACTGGCTTTGATACCGCTAACCGTGGTGATAGCTGCAAACAGATTTGATGGTGAAAACCAACACTTCTGCGAAGAGGTTTTGCTTCCTGCTGTGCTTTTACACTCCTCAATAGGAATATTCCCAACTTCTATATGGGAACATCAGCAAAAAAGATGATGGAGTTGAGCACGGAGGCTTTTGCTACTATTGGCACTTCTCCCTTCTGGGCACTGCAAGATTCCGCATGTGCCAACAGTGCGAGTGACCAAGCCTGCAGTCTCTTTGTAGTCGCACACCCAAACCTGCCATTTTGTGCAGAAAAATGTGGCCACTGAGCACAGAGAGGATACCAGTGATTTGTGGATGCTCTCCCCAGGCTAAGAGACATTCCGCTGCCAGGAGGCAGGAATAGCAGAGTGGATCGTCCTTTCAAGCACGCAATTCACCCATGAAATGCCAAGTGCCCATAGCTTCTTTTTTCCGGAGTGGGTCTGAAAAAACATCTTTATATGTCGCCCCTGACTATTTACACTTTTTTCTTGCAAAGTCCTGTTTTGAGCCAACTCATCAGCACAGGGAAGCCCTGAATACAGCACTTTCAGTCTGCAGAGTTTACCTGGGGGACGTTTTGAGTGTTATGAAACAGAGTGGTTCTTCAGCTAACGTTTCCCTTTGGCAGGGAGGCTGTGGTCAGGAGCGGTGGGAAGATGTGTGAACCAGAACCAGCCCCTGCCTCTCCTGAGCCACTATAATGGCTCCTCTATGGACACCAACAGCTGCTGTGGCTTAAGCTGCCTTCAGGGTCCCAAACTCAAGCAAGCGCAAAAATTCCCAACTGTTCTGCTGCTCAAAATCTGTGACACGAAGGAGGATGGCTCTGCAGCGCTCTAGTTTTGTGCAGATGATATTTGTGCCCTGTGAGACAGCTTGTCTTTGAACTCATAATCTAAAACCTCTCCATATTCATGTATAACAGAATAAATCATGCCAAATCCATCTTCCCCGCTAAAAGCAGAGGGCTAAATTACATGCAGCAGATAAAGATGGTTTAGGGCATCTGCTGTTTCAATCCATGGGGCAGCCATCAATTATTTTTAAAAATAATGAATTGTACATATATATATATATCTTTGAGACTAAAACTCATCTAACAGCCATGGTTATGTGCACTGGAAAACACATTGTACATATATATATATATATATCTTTGAGACTAAAACTCATCTAACAGCCATGGTTATGTGCACTGGAAAACATGAGCAACAAGCTCCAGAACTCATCACTGGAAACCAACGTCATGAGGTCTGAGTTTTACTTATTTGACATCCAGTGGATGTGAACACATCACAAGGAGACCACATCATGACAGGGCGAGCAAATCCCACAGCAACAAGACAGTTAAAGCCGTCCTTATTTACTGTTTGTGCTGCAGTAAAATCCAGAGGCTCCTGCCAAGACTGACACCTTGTGAAGGGGATGAATCGAGGCCTTGTGCCCTGCAAAACAAATGGAGGGTCAAAGACTTCTGCTGTGGTAAATGGAGGCAAAATCCATGGGGCACCATCAGCAGCCCTGAATACCAGCCCCAACTGTCCCTCACCATAAATCCTACAACCTTCTGCTGCCCATTACTGTTCAGAGGGGCAAAATAATATTAACAGCATTTTATTTTATAGTAAGGTTAGGAATACTAGCATTTTCATGTCAAAAAAATGGCAGCTGTAGGTAAGAGGTGGGGGGGAAGAGTGATAGACAGAAGACTCCTTTAATGTTTGCTTTTCCTAATCTTTCCTTAGAGAAGCCCATGCAAGAAAAAATATATCCTATTCAGCTGTCTTTTGTGAAGAAACACTAATAATTCTACTTAAGCTGCATGGTTCTTCAAGGTGTCATGAAAAGATGGATCCTGTTGCCACCAATGGATACGTGGAAGGGGAGAACTTTGAATTCACCATTCATGGTCTTATTAGAAGGACCCTTCATCTAAATGTGTAGAAACACTCTTACTAACCTAGTCAGTGATTCCAAAATGCAAAGCACAAGTTTGTTGTTTCAAATCCAAATACTTGCAAGAGCAAGAGCATGGGACTAAAAATGCATTAGTGTTTAATGAATTAGCAAGACTGACTGGCACACAGACATGAAAAACTAGCTCACAAATATTGGAGTTTAAGTTATATAGGCCTCAATGCTACAGAATAGCATAATTGCACTACAGTGGTGCTAGCAGGCTGGCCACAGTACACAGAATTATTAACAGCATGTAGTAAAAAAGCAACACATTACTGTTACTGGAAAGGTAATATTGCTTGGCAAAAAGCACTGCAAGGTAATTAGCACAAAAACTTTTCATTAAACAAATGTAGAACACCCTTCAATCCTATAAGAAAAAGTGACCACAAAGAGCGTGTCCTGCCTCAGGAGGCTGGTTACACTGGAATCGGGACCCTCCTTCTGGGGAAAGCAGCAGAGATTGGCCTAAAATAGGATGAATTAGTGCATCTGATGCTCTTCAGCCAGTGCTCCTCCTTATTTTGAAGCTAGTTCCTCCAACTCTGTATGCAATTCCTGCTGCTGACAAGGTACCTCATGCAGTTGTGGGATAGGAACCATTTGCACTGTGTCACCTGCCTCTACTGTACTTTTTGCTGCCAATGGTATTGAACCCAAGCCCCCAGTAGGGTGCACAGTTTTTATTTCCACTTTTAAAGTGAATCTTATTAGAAGACTGCTCCCCTGCTACTTGAAAGCTACACGTGGGTGAAAGATAAACTGTGATCCAAGGAAATCTTACTCTAAACTAGATTTAAATATACAATTAAGCAGACTCTCAAGTTACTTCATCTTCACACTTCTACTGAAGATAAGCCAAATTCTCTTAAGCAGGGTAATGATCTGAGTGCTTCTTTTTTTCCAAATTACAGGACAACAAGCTTGCCTCCCTAATGAGCCAGGCTTTGATCTCCAGGAAAACGGAGCATTAGGAATAATACCACATGTAAGATTACATTGTATTTAACTCGAGATGAGAACAAATCCAGGGGAAAGCAGAGCACAATAAACCCTGTTACATACTGTCTGCTAGAGCTGCCCTGGTCAGGTCTTTCAAGGGAGAACTCGCTGAGTGATGAATGAAAAATACAAACAGGTCAGAGAGGCAGATTCCACCACTGGCGTTTGTGAAATGTAGTCTCAGTTGAGGGTCTACAAAGAGGTTGTGAGAGCCCAGAGGGATGGCAGCCGTAGGACCTACCTGTGACAAAGGCATAGGCTGCTAGGATGTTGCTGAGCAGGGCCATCTCAGTGCTAACGCCCACGGGCTCCATGCTGCTGCTGGGCGCCGGCGGTTGTGTCTCATCCACGGGAAGCTGGAAGGGGGTGTTGTCTAGAGGGTAGAAGGTGGCCGACCTCCCTTTCTTCTTCTCTGCTTTGAAACAGAAAGGGAGTGAGGAACGAGGCACGTGCCCCAGCCCTACCTTGCCCTAACCCCACCAGGTCAGCATCCGCCTTCAGAAATCTGGAGCCGCTCAACACCTAGCCATCCCAATTTGCCCCCCTTTTGGGAGAGGCAACTGAACCTTCTCAGGTAGCTTTAGCTGTGAACATACCCTGTCTGCATCCAGGCAGCATCTTCTCTCCCCCCGTCTCCTGCTCTTTCATGTCACCACTCAGACACACCCACCTACACTACAGCAAATATATAATCAGCTTTCTTTTCTCTTATGTAAATCAAAGGAGCCTTTATCAACAGTCGGTTCAGCTAAGCTTGTAATAAGGACTGGAAAACACAGGCAGAGCCGGCAACCCTCTGCCGGTGTCTCGCTGTAGTCATCCATCCACACCTGGCAAACAGACGTGCTTTCTCTCCAGGCTTCTCAGGGAAGGGCAGACCTGAGTTTATGACTTCCTTCAGAAGCCTGCTCGTATTGTGTTTCACCCAGACACCATTTCCCCCTTTGGAGAGGTGAGTGAACATGGGTTAATGATTGGATTTTATTTGTTGAAGACTGGAGCTAAGGGGGGCAGCTAACTCCAGGAGGCTCAAAGAGACCCTTTCAGACCTTATCAGCTCGCTGCTGAGTGCCACCTGCACCTTGATCTGCAGGCAGACACCCCCACTGGCCACAAAACCCTAAGTGTTTTAAACAGACAAAAAGGGTTGGTGCACAGGATCCGGCTCCATCATCAGTGTGATTGTTTAACTAGAGCTGCTACAGTTTTCCAGGCTCTTTTCCCTGGGCTCGGCGTAAGGAAAGGGTAACAGAAATGGAGGGGTGTCAAAAAGAACAGGTAATACTGGATGGAGAGGGACTGAGTGCATGAACGTGCGTGGGGTGATGCCAACTCCCAATCTGCCTGGGAGGAGAAGCAGCGGGGATGGGTGTCCGGGTGTTGCTGGGAGGGATCAGCCCCGAGGAACGTGGGCACACTTGTATCTCTGCCACCAAATAGCTGCGTGGCCTTGGGAAAGCCACAATTTGCAAGCTACTGAGGTGTTAATGACTGGCCCTGAAGGGAAGTTTTCAAAGTGGGGTGGCTGAGTGGCAGATCCAAAAGGGGAAAACATCCCAAGAACCTCTTGCCTTAGGAGAATGGAGATCACTGAGGGTCAGCTGTACAAATGGAGGCACTGTGGCACAGAGGGACCAGGGCACATTCAGCAGGAAATTTATAGCAAAGCCTTGGAAAATCTTCTAATCCCCATCTAGGCACCAGAAATACCAATGTGCCCTCTAATCTTTCCCTTTTTCTCCCCGTCTGGTAAATCTATGTCCATACAAGTGGCTGGATTTTTTCTCTACCACTGTTCCTGCAAAGAAATCCATGGAAGCAGGGTAAATTTTTCATTTCTCCTGAAGATGTCCTGGATACTTCAGCACATCTCAAGTAGCACTACAGCATCTAAAATGAGGCAACCAAATCCTGCTGTTAGTTGACAGATCCTAGAGAGTCATTCCGCTCTCCCCAGAGCAGACCCTTGAAGTTTGATGTGTTTGCTCATAGAAAGACACCTAAGTCACCCCCAGGCTCAGGAGGACATCCAGGCAGAGATGGCAGGTATGAGAAGGGATGTTGGGGAAACTCTTACCCATCTAGGGCAACATCTAGAAGCCAGGAAACACCCCAGTTCATCTCAAATGACACTTTTACATGAGGGTAACTGAATCCTGCCTGAGATCTCTGCATACTGAGTCTGGCTCTGAACTAGTTAATCTAAAATCCCTTTGCAATCAATGAAAAGGAAGGGCACCACCAGGATATAATCTCATATATGTTTTATAACCACATATTTCATCATAAAGAGGACTACGAAGTTAGGTGACTCCAGGTTCCTGCTGGGTCTTTGAGAGCTTTCTACAACTCCGCTTCAAAGTCCAGTTAATGTGGCTGGACTGCAGCTGCACTGAGCTGGTAGAACATGAACCTGGGACCTCTGCAGCACGGTCTCTCTCAAATGTCCAGTTCTGGAGTGACAACCCACCTAACCCTGAGTCTGGATACATTTATGGCATCCCATACAGACTAAGGTTTAAATTATACTTGTAGAGGGGGTTTTCATGTGCATGTGCCACGCCAGCCAGGAAAGGTTCTGAGGGACACCACTGCTGTTGGGTATGGGGCATCCCTTGTAAACCATCTCTGCAATAATGGTGTATTTAGGAGACAGAGTAAGGCATAACTTCTCTCATGTGAGATACAAGAAGAAGCTTTTTTTTTTTTTTAAACTTCTAATTTGTCCAAAAAACAGATGCAATCCAACAAACTTTTAAATGAATACTCGTCTGCCTACACTATACTCCGGCAAAGAGCACCACAAAACCACAGAACTGGTTCTGTCATCTGCAGGACTGCACAAGCACAGACAGGGAACACTGAAGATGACTGGGGTTATGCAGGAGGGAAAAAACAAACAAACACAATTTCACAAGGGCCATGTGTTTCTACGCTGTGCGGTTCCCTGGTCTGCCATTCATTCCAGGATCACACTAAAAGATACCCCCTTTCCTCCTTGCTAACTTTGAAGTCCTTGTCTATGCCTAATCAGCTCACCTACAACTGGTTTTCTCTTCACCACCCTTTCTTAGCTGCCCCAGTCACCCCAGTTGTTTCCCCATGATTTTACACCAAACTTGAGGAAAATTATTTCAGCCAGCAATAAATTTTCCCAACAACATTATTCAAGCATAGGAGAGGTTATTCATGATACCAGGCTGACTTTAGCAAATAATTTTAACAAAAGAAATAAAATGGGAAGGGAGATTACAGAAATGTCCAAATATTTCCTTTTGCTATTTCCAAGACATTCTTTTAGCTTTTAATTTCAAAATGACATCTTTGTTTGAAATGTGGTGGATATTTTAAAAATGAATGAATAAACAATGTGAAAACTAAATAAAAGGTATCATTTGTAGAAGTGAAATGTTTAGATGAATGAAAATGAGTTCAGGACTTTTTTTCCTGCTTTAAAGAATCACCAGGATCACAAAATTTATTTTGGGCTGACCCAAAATTCTTTTCCTTGACAATTTTTTTAGTAAGGCCTCCAAACTGGCATTTATGTTATTGCTGACTCTTATCTGTGAATTGATTATCCAGGCTGTGGATTAACTTTTCCAGGAGTGTAGACAGAGCCAACACTACCCACAATGTCCATACTCACTCTAGAGCTGAACCTCTGGGACTGCAGGGTGGGAATTTCAGGAGTATTGTCATACACCATCTCCTGCGTGTTGGGAAACACAATGCAAAAACACCAACTAACCAAAAATGTGCTCACCTGTTCTTTTCCTTTATTCATACCCCATCCCTTCCTCCTACTCACCTGTGCCTATAGATAGCTAAGATTTGACTTCATTCATATCTTGACTTTGCATTTTATGAAAATAGCATCATATTTCAAAGCTCGCTTGAAAACTTCTCTGTCCCCTGTGAGGCAGATCTACTGTCTCTGCCCTGTTTTTTTTTCCCTTTGCCAATGTATTAGACGGGTCTGCAAAGTATTAATGGGATGAGTTTTGACATGCATGGCCACGACTGCTATTTTAAGCAACGTGGTGTGAGTTTCACAGTTCACTTTAGTCCGTCACTGGTCACACCTTGAAGCTTCTCTTTCTGTGACATGGATGGGGTTTGGGAACAATGTAGAAACCCAGATAAGAGGAGATAGAGGGGAACAGTTACCACAACACAGTTAGATTTGGGCCCACGTTGCAATAGTCATAGCTACCTGGGAGAGCACGTCCTATGTTGGAAGGAGAGACATCAGAAAGGAACACGCCGTCCCCTATAACATTGGGATCAAACACTCTTGGCCGCAGTGGAAAATGTGGCTTCTGAAATCCTTGGTAATTGGTTGGTCTTGGCTGGGTTTCATGCAGAAGCTTCCTGGGAACTGAAAGAGAGGAGTAAGAAGAGCACAGTTGTTAGAGTCAGTTATTCCATTCCAGCTGGTCAGAATGAGAATTATCACATTATGCTATGGGCTCAGCTGATACTTAATTATACCATGTGCAGACCAAACAGACACTCATTTACCACTGTGATGAATGCTCTCCGAACGCCAGCCCAGAGACATGCAATGAGAGAACACTGGAAACTATAAAGTGATTAAGATATTGTTTATTTACAATTAAGCTTTGAGACGAGACTAAGGATCAAATTCAGGCATCTTATTTGGACACCCATCTTAGAAACTGAAATGCCTCGTAAGCCAGGCTTTGGCCTGAGCCCCAAGCTTCAGGGAACTCCAGCGAGACACCTCTGCTCGTGCCACGGCAGCGGGCTGGGCAGGATGCCACACATCAGCAGGGATATCGGGTACGCCTGAATCACTGCCTCTCTCCAGCCATCGAGTTGTAGGCTCAGGACTGCACATCAGGCATTTCTGTCCACTCTGGATTAACAACACCTTAAATCATCCCCCACAGAAGTAAGAAACCCTCCCCACCCCGTGAGATCTAAAATACGCTGTTCCCCATCGGGCTTCAGGCCGTAACTATTCTGGGAAAGGCTCATTCTTCATTCCCACCATCCTGAGAAGGAGGGTGAAGGCCCAGCTAATCCCTTCTGCTCCCCGTGTTTCATCAGCCCCAGCATTAGCAATATGCAGGCAAAGGTAGGTTAATACGTGACAGTTTTGTCAGGACATCTACGGGCTCTTCTTTGGACCAAAGCGTGCCTCAGTATGAAGGGTATTTTCTCCTCCTTGATGTTGCAAGGCCAGCTCTTCAGCTGAACATCCAGGTAAAGAAATCAAAGTCGGTGTAACTACCTCAGTGTACGCCCACTGAAGGTGAATCCACACAGTAAATTCACTAATTTGCCCTGCAGGGACACGGCAGCTTGTCATTTGCGGAGCTGAACCAGTTCTCTGCCTCAGCCCCGGCCAACACCTGAGGCTGTTTCAGAGCAAAGTGCTTTTCCATACAAAGGGAAGAAACACATATACAGGCCGTTCTGCTCAGAAATTAGAGGAATAAGAGTGATGAAAGACAAAAATAAAGAGATTAAAATTTCCAGAGGAGAAAGATATATTTTCCCTGCTGGTGACTGTATACTAATATATACATAAAAGCACCGTTTTACCCCTGCAGACAACCAAGACTTTAGAGCATTAAAGACACAGACCGCTGAGAACTAGGGCACAGGTTCACCAGACCCACAGAAACCCCAGGAGAAGACCTCTGGGATGCTCAGCTCTCCTGTCTCCAAGTCTAATGGCAACTGCCTCTCTGGTCCCAAGCAGGCTGCCACCTCCTGCTGCCTCAGTTTCCCCACCGCTCCGCTGCCCATCACGCTCTCTCTCATCCCCGCTCTTCACAGGGGCATGAAGCAGCGCAATTAAACATGCAAAGCACTTTGAGATCCTTGGCACCAGCACGCCTTGGAAAGAGTGCAGCCCTGGAACAGCAAGGAAATTCCTGCCTGCCCCCTGCAGCTAATCAGCTGCCAAGCTGGAGCACGAGATTTAATCACGCCCATTAAATTTGCCTGCATAACTCCCCATATTACTGGTGGGGGAAGTGATCCAACCACCTTGTTTACATCGTGTTCGACTTACTGTCTTTGCTGAGGCAAAGAGAATTGTAACTATATTTACTGACTGACCTCCTATATTAGGCTGCCAAGTTATCAGCACAGAAGTTCTCCCATTATTAGTGGAGTCATGCTAGGTCAGGAAACAGACATAAAAACCTCGCAGCTTCTGAATATCAAAGAGCTGGCACAGCAGTTTCTAGTGAAACCTGAATTGGCAACTGTCCTCTGACGGGGAGGCAGCAAAAGAAACACATCCCCTGTTAGGAACTAGACAGAAGCACAAGGGATACCTGTGCCAGAGAAATAACAGAAAGTCTGGGGAGGAGGTGGGTAGAACAGAGATTATCCCACAAACCACACAGCCAGGGAGAACTGCTGTTCTGGGTGCCTAACCTGAGGCACCCAAAGGGTCACGATGTTCAGAGGGCACAAGGCTCTGCACCCTCCAAAAACAAAGACCCTGTATCTCAGGCTGAGGACCTGAAAGGCATTTAAGACACAAGTTAGTTTTCCCTTTCATCCAAACTGCAACCTGATGATATGCACCCAATGAAGAAAATTAAGCAAAAGGAACTCAGAAGCAATTTTTTACCAGATTTTGACTGGCATGTTTCAGACTGACTCTTCTTCAGGAACAGCTCCTTTCACCTCCCAGTGTTCATGGCCATCTCCAGGGCACAACTCAGGCTGGGTGGACCTGCTCCTTTCTTTGAAAAGGTGACACTACCAGACACTTCAACATTTGAGCCAACTCGGGGAAAGAAACACCATTTTTTCCCAAGCACACCCAGGGAATTGAGCTGTGGCTTTTCCACCATGGCATCTGTGCCACCACTGCTACCAATGCTACCTACAGGACCAGGAAAGGTAAAGCAAAGCATCGCTAAATCAATCGGCAACTGGTCAACAGCATGTCAAGGAAGAGTAGAGATGGAGAAGTATTCTGAGCAAGGCATTCATACAGACTATTTGTTGTCACAGCACCTTAATGGGGTAGGGTTGGGCTGTTATCCCTTCAGGATGGCTGAGCAAGTAAAATGACTACCAAGTAGGCATTTGGGTCCTATAAAGGTAAGCTGCTATGAAGAGAGATTCCCAAAAAAGCAGGCATGTGCTTAATGTCTGTCACTCACATGCACTTTGGTACTTTCAAAAATCCTAAGAGATGCTTGTCTTCACTTCAGCAACTAAACCCCTTTAAAACTCTGGAAGCAACTTAATGCAGCACAGGATGTCTACAGCACATGATCCTCAGACTTTTCCATTTCAAGGGACCATTTTTCTCTGTGGACTTCATAAACATCTTGAGGACATTTTGCCAGGAAAGGCCTATCTTGGCAGAGTAAATAGAGTCACAGCACGCACAAGTCTGTTCTTCTTCTAGTTTATACGATGCTAAACCAATACACAGCTTAGATAGCTCGATTTAGAAAGACAGTAAAACTTTCTCAAGTGCAAAACACCTCACAATTTCCAGTTAGCTTCTGTGCGGCAGCCAACTCCACAAGAAAGATTAAACATCTGGTTCCTTTGAAATACCCTCCTTAAATTCTCCAGAGAGGAGTGCATCTGACACAAAGCATGGCATGAACTGAAGCAAGGTGTCAAGAAAAGTTATTTATGATTAAAACCACCAGAAAAAAAGTACCTGGGATTTTAGTCTTATCTCAGCATTAAGCACAGAAATCCTGGCAGGGAAGGGTTGGCACTTGGCCCGCTCCATTCAGTCAAGTGGAGAAGTTAAAGCACCTCAGTCAGCAGAACAAGTGATATATGTGGACAGGAGGGGAAGAAACAGGCCTTCAATCAAAGTGTTAACACGTCTGATAGTCAGGAGCCCTGCACCTTCAAATGCACATGAGAAATGAGCTGGGATCATCTGGGAGAGAAGAGATGGGACCTCAGGGAGTAGCAGTGAGCACTGAGATGTGGGTATTTATCCGATTGATTAAAATCTCCGCTAACTTGGGCTGGGCAGCTGAGCAATGCAGGCAGAGGTGTAACTTTCTGGATGACAAGCCATGCTCTGCCACCCACCCCAACTCGGGCACCATCGCATGGACTCGGCATGAGCCAGGACTTGACCTGGAGAGCCAAGTGTCACCATGGCTGTGATACTCCATGAAGGCACCTGCAGAAGGTGGCTCTAGGTTATTACACACCTGCAAGGGAGCTCCTGGATCAGCAGGTTCACTCCTCTGCCATTACAGGCTTTCAAGTCTTTATATAATCTCTCTGTGTCCTGGCTCCCAGCTCCCACTGCTCATCTGTCTGAATCAACATCATGCCAGCAATAATTTATACCAGTTCCCAACCCAAGAGCTGTATTACCCATTTGCAATGAATTAAGGGTATCAATCTCACAACAAAACCTCACTGTCTCTGCCTGGCAGCTTCCCCCCCTGCAGGGATGGAGAAAAGGAAAATCAAATCTGGAGCGTGCTCTCCCTGGCAGAGCAGATCCATCAGATTCGTACAAGCAACTGGCAGGACAGTGTGAAAAGACACACGCTGGTGCTGCTGACAGTATCCTTATTTGTACTTGGTGGAGACTCCTTCTGCTGGGCTTTTCACACAAGCACTCTCTTGTGGGGCCAGAAAACTGAGGGCTGATGAAAAGAAAAAAGTTACTGTGCCTACAAGCAGCAAAATTCTGAATTAAGGTGCTAAGAGATGGAAAAGGCCAGCCAATACCTCGTCTGTTTGCTCATTGAGATCGCTTGCTGCATGTTTTCTACTATTTTGATCTACTTAGCTTTGAACACTCCATTTCTGGAGGTTTGGCTAATTGTCACAAGAGATTATTTTGCAGAGGAATGCTGCTCTTTCTGAGGAATTCTATTTCAATATGCTGCTGAGTGTTTCAATTTAAACACATATATTATTTTCCCAATCAAAACATTTGACTGCTATAGCCCTCAAATTCTACAGATGAGGAATTGGCTCAGGGACACAGTTTTGAAAGCATTTAAGTATCAAAATGATTTGTCCAGTCTCACAGAGGAAGCTTGTGCCAAAGAAAGGAAACAAGTTCAGGCTCCCTGTATTTCAGCCTCACACTCAAACCATCCCTTCTCTTTGCTAATTTGATTATTTGGTGTTTCCAGGGCTCAATGATCCCCCAACCTCCATCCTCACTGTACATACAGATCAGTCAACGGGAGGGGAGATCAATGAAAGCTCAGTCTTAGAAACATACAGACAGGCATTTTGTCCTTCTCCAGTCCCCTGTTATACAATCTCTTGTGCATTTCCAGCCCATAAAAGCTCAGTATGATTAAAGCAGATCTGCAGGACCTTCAGCAAATCCTCCTGTGAATGCTTGAAGCAGAATGCAATTTGAGCAAAACATGACTCCCTCACCAATGAAAATTACAACCAAGCCTTTTATCTGGGCAGGTTGGGGCCAGGAACTGTTGATGCTCAACATATTTTTCAAATAATAATAAAAAAAAAATCCTCTCGTGAGTAAACACCCAATATAAACTACTGCAGGTTTTTAGAGGTAGCAGCTCTGAAGGATTTTTGTTTAAGACTTGAAAATGCACAGTATCCAGCTAGAAATTGGATCATTCACTTTTCTGAACAATTACAAGAAAGCAATTCCTTAGGAAATATGTAAGGTATATGGTGCTCTCAGATTGCAGAATTAAAAGTGGTTTATGTGCTGTAAAACCTAAATTCACTAAGCAGTCAGTCAACAATATCTATTAAAATAATGGATTTCGGCTGTGTCAGACCACAAAATATCACAATGTAATCACAGAGCAAGAAAGAAAAATCCCACAGGTAAGAAGACTCTGCACCTGGTGACAGCAGCTACACCACTGTGTACCTAGAAACATGGGGGTGGAAGATGCTAATTTGATTAACAAAAGTAAATTGAGACACAACCTACCCCCTTGGCTTTTTCACAAGGGTCTCAGACATGGCCAAGGAGCAAGCTGAAACCTTTTCCGGCTGCCTGTGCTGCATCCAGCCCCTTTCAAGTGAATAAAAGCCCATTTGCATCATATGGCAATAGGTTTTGCTTCTTCTCATGGTCACGTGTGTCATGCCAGACATCACAGAATCATAGAATGGCTTAGGTAGGAAGGGACCTTAAAGATCATCCAGTTCCAGCCCTCCTGCCATGGGCAGGGACACCTCCCATTAGACCAGTTTGCTCAAAGCAACATCCAGCCTGGCCTTGAACACCTCCAGGGATGGGGCATCCACAACTTCTCTGGGCAACCTGTTCCAGTGTCTCACCACCCTCAGAGTGAAAAATTTCCTCCTAATATCTAATCTAAATCTGCCATCTTTCAGTTTAAAACTGTCACCCCTCATCCTACCCCTACACTCCCCTGATAAAGAGTCCCTCCCCATCTTTCCTGTAGCCCCCTTTAGATACTGGAAGGGGTTATAATGTCTCCCCAGACCCTTCTCTTCTCCAGGCTGAACCGCAAAGCTGCCATGTAAAATCTTCACTCTCTAAAAAAAAAAAAAAAAACAAAACAAAAAAAAACCAGAGCAGAGGCTTAATGAACAGAAATGGTCAAGACCTCAGCTTTCCATCTCCTGCAGCCATTTTTAAAGGGAATTTTTTCACCCAGCATCCATACAGTCTGCAATCCTGAAACCAAATGCAAAACCCAAGAGAAAGAGGGAGTTTCTCCGCCTGCTGCAGGTGTGTTTTCTGCGCGCGGCGGTTCCAAACCACTGATAATGAGGAAGTGACTCATGCCAATTACAGTAAGTCCACTTCCAAGCACCACACGGAAATCAAGTGAGACTGTCTGGGAAAATATCCCTGTCACATCCAAAGCCACCTACGCCTCCCCGAGCCCACAGCCCACACCAGGGACCTCCTCCCCTGCCCCTCCCTTCAGACTCTGCCTGAAGCAGAAACCTGTCTCTTTGGCTGGTGATTCGTGGGCTGGTGGGAAGCAGTACAAGCTGGGATGCCTGACACAACTCATACAAACTTTTGGAGCCCTCTCCAGGATTACTCCTGAGGCAGCCCAGATGCTTTGCCCTTTACTGCATCTTCTGACAGCAGCTAACTACAGTAAGGTTGTGCAATAAGGATATGAATAAACACAGACGAGCTTTTCTCTTGTTTGCCCTCCATGGAAAAGGAGATGTTCATCCTTTTCTCATGCAGCTGCAATCAGAGAACCATCTTCAGAAGTGGAAGCGATTCCAGTCCAGAAACAAAGTCTATGCAACACAAATTAGCTCAATCTCACCGTTCCTCCCAGTGAAATCTCTCGCAGGTATATGGCTCTGTGATGTCCTCAAGCCAGGACAGAGGCTTTAGGAGATGAAGGTACCACGGTGCACATCCAACCAAGACCCTCCATGGGGCAGAGAGAGATGCAAGCACTGCTCCTTACCAGACTCTCCCTGCCTTGCACAGAGCTGCAAAACACCTTTCCCTGATTCCTCCTATTTCTGCCTGTCCAGAAATGCAATAATCTTATTAAAAGATCCAGTTCACATAATCTGGGAACTCAACCCATGCATGCCCTGTAGGTACCTAGTGAAGAAATCCTCCTTAAATAAGCTACGTTCCTAAGCTCCCTGTATCGTCAACAGTGAAAGGTGGGTGCCTTTGAAAGCCTCCAGGGCAGATTCTGTCTACTTAAATTTAGGAGCCTAATTAGGGATAGTTAATGAATCATAATGTTACCTTTGGATTTATTCTCCTGAGTGTATCTGAGTTAAAATCTTATGAACTGCTTCACATCTTTTACTCAGATATTTTTCTTCTATCTTGAACTTTTCAAATCAGGATTTGAAGCTACAAACGCCTTAATTTCTATCCAATGATGCATGTGCTTGATCTATCCACAGGCAGTTTTCCTCCTGCTTTCATAGCCATGAAAGTCAGTTGTTCTTCTTTCATCATCTTAAATGTAATAACAGAATATGAAGCATCTATTGCCAGCAACTCATAAATCTCCTGCTTGATGTGGCTTTTGGTCTCCAAAGGGCACAGTGGAAAGCATCGCATGCACCAGTCTGCTCCCTACATGTTCTATTTGGAAAGAAAAATGGATCAAAAGGAAGAAAGCTTTGTAAGAGATACCTGCAGATACGAAGAGTTACTTTCATCTGCTAGATTTCTGCCTGCTGCAAAGTCAGTCGAGTTCTCCCTTTTCACAAGATAATGCATCTTTAGGAGGATGAGACTCGAGCCGAGGCTTGTCCAAATTCCAGCATGCTCAGCTACACCCCCCATGGGAGCTTCTACCAGCCAGAGATGTAGGACCTCTCTGGCTGCACCTAATCTCCACCAGCCCAGAGACTCTGACAGTAACTTCATATACCTGAGCAGCAGGAGTGTATTTTAGGGAACTGAGGTGGGTCTGGATCAAACCATTAATGTCACCTCCAGGTGCTACTGCTAGAAGCATGGGTAACTACTGCAGGAACAGAAATCGGACTCACACTCACATATGGAGTGAGTTCAACCCTGCTGAATTAAGAAACATTCCCTTTTTTTACATGCTGAGCATGGTCAGAATCTGACCGTTCAATCATGTAGCTTCAATTCCAGAAACGGTAGCAGCTAATAAAAAAAAAAAAACCTAATTACTACCAGGGTGCCAAGAAGGAACTGACAGCACCTGGGAGAAGCTGCCAGTCTCCAAAACTAGGAAGGATAAAGCAGCAGAGCCCAAGAGCCAATTTGGGGTTTTCTTTTTTCGTAGCACACAAGGATGTCTGAACCTGGGGCGTGGGCCCTTTATCAGTGAAGAGGAAGACACAATACAGAGGATGGCACAAAAAGAAGAATAAGACTAATAAGGAAATCAGATTTCTTCCTCTGGTCTTCCCTATTCCCCCAATTTGGACTGCATCTATCACATACTTGCAGCAGTACTTTGCAAACCAGCCCACTCATGTAGGGGTTTCTTGGGCATTATAGAGAATACTATAGAGTTTGTTTGTCTCTTCAGAGAAGACTTCCATTACAGACTATAATTTTATGCGGTGCTGTAAGTCTATCCACTCCACTTTGGATCAAAGCAGAGTAATTCTAAATTTCAGGCTTTAACACAATTCCTATCTTTTCTCATAATTCACAGTAATTTTAATCAAACATGTCACACTGCAAGACTTCACTCTTTCAAATTACTTTTATAGTACAGAACAGTTGCCCTTGTACTTATTTAGGCTATAGAGCTTGGCAGAGAGACTTTTGTGTAGCTTATCTATTTTTCAGGAAAATATGTGACACAATAGGTGGCTCCCAGGAGGATGCTGACAGAGCAGTAAGCATTGTGTGTTCCAGGGTGGCTGATCCGGAGCCAGGGCATTGCTCATGCGAAGAAGTGCTCGCCAGCAAGGGAGGGGAATCTCTGCGCTCAGGGTGCCAACACATACCCAAGCAGTTGCAGCCCTGAGAGTTACCAGGAATCAGCTGAGTCACAGCAATTGATTCTGTTAAACTTGGGGAAAAAGATACTCTCTTAAACTCAGTGAAAGGTACACAAGCACTGCCAGTGGAAGATGCCCTTGGTGGTCTTCGCTATTACATACCTGAAGGCAGTGGCTGGGTGAGTCTTATGTATTAGTGTGATTCCAGTGAGATTCAGGATTACTGTGAGACACTTAAAAGATCGCCAGGGCAAGGGTAGCCAAGATAAAGTAAGGAGAAAGGGATGGAGTAAAGGTGCTGAGGCCCTGAAACACGAGTGGTAATGGCTTTAAACTGAAAGAGGGTAGATTTAGATTAGATATTAGGAAGAAATTCTATGCAGTGAGTGTGGTGAAACACTGGAACAGGTTGCCCAGAGAAGTTGTGGATGTCCCATCCCTGGAGGTGTTCAAGACCAGACTGGATGGGGCTTTGAGCAACCTGGTCTAGTGGGAGGTGTCCCTGCCCATGGAAGAGGGGTTGGAACTGGATGATCTTTAAGATTCCTTCCAACCCAAACCATTCTATGATTTTATGAGAAGCCACGTCAACCCCCAGCAGGGACAGGAGAGGGATGGCAGGGAAGCAGAAGCCCAGGCAGGAAGGTACCAGGGAAAGTAATATCTTCCAAAACTTGGGGGAAAAGATACTCCCTTAAACTTCAGTGAAAGGTACACAAGCACTGCCAGTGGAAGATGTCCTTGGTGGTCTTTGCTATTCCTTACCCGAAGGCAGTGGTTGGGTGAGTCTTATGTATTACTGTGATTCCAGTGAGATTCAGTGATTACTGTGAGACACTTAAATGATCACCAGGGCAAGGGTAGCCAAGATAAAGTAAGGAGAAAGGGATGGAGCAAAGGTGCAGAGGCCCTGAAACATGAGTGGTAATGGCTTTAAACTGAAAGAGGGTAGATTTAGATTAGATATTAGGAAGAAATTCTATGCAGTGAGTGTGGTGAGACACTGGAACAGGTTGCCCAGAGAAGTTGTGGATGCCCCATCCCTGGAGGTGTTCAGGGCCAGGCTGGATTTGCCTGGTCACACGGTTGACTTAGTGTGGCAGTTCCCAGGATCCCATGAGATGCCCAAACTGGAAACCCTGCACAAGGAAAGGTTATCAATGGCATTGCAATAAAGACTAGGAGTGAACAAAACCATATAAAGTAGCTACAGTGCTTAATGCTCTTCAGTTAAATACAGGTGAGTGCAAATTAATATTTACTGATCAAAAATGCAATTTAGTTCAAGATCCAGAATGTGATGCAGGGACCACTGGCTCCTGTTGTTCGGGACCTGGCTTATACAAGAAGCAAGGCTACACTAAAAGACTTGAAATCCAAGGATCTATGAACGAAGTAGCAAAACTGTTTTCAATATAAATCCTTCTATTCACATGGTCATAACCTGTGAGACATCCTCCTCTGGGGCTGAGACTTCCTGAGCACAGTGGAAAGTTTGAGGAAAAACCTTATAGATGGTTTTGAATTATGAGAGTATTAAACCTCCCCTGTTTTTTTAAAGAAGCACATTTAACTGGCAGAACCTCTCTAACACAGAGCATCAGCCTTAAATCATTTGGCTTGTAGACCACGAAAAGTTCTTTGCATGGTTTATGTATTACTTTTTCTTTTTTTTTTTTTTTTTCTGGTAGAAAAACACGTAGCATGCATCATCTTGCTTCCACGCGTATCCCGAGGCAGCAAAGACTGCGAGCTCAAGTGTTACTACTACTGCTACTGCGAGGAACTGCCAGTTTTGTGGAACAGCAAATTATAGTCACTTTCCTGACGCCACATAAAAGCAGATACACACCATGGAAAACAATGCCAGGGTTTTGTTCTAGCCCGGCGAGGATGTTACAGAGCACCTACCCCACGCTCTTATGCAACTTGCCCTGCAGCTACTTCCACCAGCGCAGTCTGGGAGCCCAGGAAAAAGACTGTGGGAATATGCAGTGCTGGATGCTTGTGGCAGCTTTCCAGTACTTAAAAATAATATTTTTTTAAAAAGAACACAAGGTTTTTTAAGCTAAATGTTTGTTTCTATAAGGCTTCGTGAAACATTCAGCAAAGATATTTCATGCACACTAGTCTGTTCTTTTCCATCCCCCACATATGTAATTAGGATTTATTTATACGAATGCCCCTATCTCAAATGATACCTGGATTCACACCACTGGGATGGGAGGTGGCTGGTTTATCCCTTCATCAATTTTTCTGATACGCTGACTGACCTCTGGGTTTAACCACTTCAGTTAAACATCTGTTTTACTGCAAGTAAAGCTTTGCAGGACTGAGCTGCAAGTATGCAAGTTATACATATATCTATGTGTGTGTGTGTGTGTAGGACACTGTTAGGAAAAAGGCTTATCTCATTTATTCCAATGTTAACGGGGCTAAACAACCTGAATCAAACCCTGCCCACCAATTAGTGCAGAAATTATTCCAGGACTACTTGGGACTCTCCTGAGACCTCTCTAACAGAAGGGCAGGTCTCTGACACATCCCAACTACTCATAATACTTGATTCACTGGAAAATCTTGACCACGTTGCCACCCCAGCCAAGACCCAGGGCAGTCACTCTGGGAAGGTCAGCAACACTTCCTTTCCAGTGGCCTTTGCCAGTTTCTGCCTGTTTGGGTAGCAAGGCCCATAGCTGCCATCTCTCCTATCTCACTTTTCAAAATGACTGAATTCAATTGTAAATGGAGACACAACTTCATCTGCCATGTGTTTAAAAGTGTTTCATATTACATATTCCCTAGGAAATGCAGATTGCTAACGCACAGCCAAGGAACTCAGTTCATGCTGTAGCACCTCTATTTTTAGGCTTCCTTTCTGGGACTGTTAAAAAAAAAAAAAGATTAAGACTTTAACACATACCTTTGCTGCTGGTAACCTGAACCCAGGGCAGACCCTTTATCTGGCATGCACTCAATTTAAGTTGCCACTTCTTTCAAGTGGAATATAATGCTTTGTATTGCAGTATTTGTTCCCTCTACTGGATATCTTGAGCCCCCCAACCCTGATATCTTATCATCGGATGAAAGGATTAATCCAGCACAAAGAGACTGTGGACATCCTTTGAACAAGTAAATCTTTAACAAACAAATTTTCAGGCGGTGGTATAGACAGGGATGGTTTATGAGACCCTGTAAACGGCAAAGAAAATCATAAATACAGTTGTTCAAAGTATTTCTCTCGCATGCTGGGATGATCCCTCTTCATACCAATGGAAAGATTGCCCATCTCTGCAAAGACACATACTGCAGAATTTGCTCAGCTCACAAATGAGAGTGGCTGATCCTCTGAAGAAAAATGAATCCTTATCAATGCAACTGCACAGGATAAAATCTGCCTCACAACCTGCTTGGGTTATACTGACAAGATGTTATTAATTGCAGTTCCAATAACCATCCACCTTACTTAAAATCTGAAGTAATCCACCTTAATTACTTTATTAACAGCATGGGACCATAACAGTCAGAGGAGAAAAATAGTTGTTAACTTGTTGCCTGCCAGATGCACACTGCTGATAGGAGATATATCAGATATTAAAGTATTAAAACTGACCTCAGCCTGGCAGGAGAGGGCTGTGATTCATGCCCATGACTCCTAGGCACAGTGGGAGTACAAACAAATAACTGAGCAAAGATTAAAGCATTAGCTGTTACAGTGGAATAAGGCAGGAGATTAATCTCTCATTTACTCTCAGGTAAACCTCCTTCCTAACTTTCTCCCAGTTCAGCAGGAACTTCAGCAAGTCCAACGTGGAAATCTGTTACATTGCCACCTTGTTTACACCTCTACCCTCCAGTTAAAATTACTGTCAGGGTGGAGGATGAGAACTGGCCCGCTATTCTGCTTAGTCAGAGCTTTCCACCTTTGAGTTGCTTCAGACTTTTCTCTGTGAAAAATAAAGAACCTATCTGAAAAATCTGTATTTGCACCAAAGTTATTTTCTCCACTCTCGAGCAAATAATTCACTTCCAATTATGTTCCAGGTAATGGAAAGTCTGCGACAAATAGAGCTCCAAGTGAGGCACATTGTGAAAGAGGTACACTCTAATTAAAAACACAGTATGTAGAAGAAACGTCATCTTTGTGATTGTACAGCAGTCAGTGCAAAGAACTCCCTGCCTGATTTCCCAAGAGCAATAAAAGCTTTGGAGGCACCTAAGTACAGATTTGCAGCCAAGTTTCACTGAGTTGGAAATCAAAACCTATCATCAGCCTAATCTCCATATAGCTGGCTGATACAAGGAGTGAAATGGCTACGACATTATTCAAACTCAGGCAGTTAATGAAATCTAAGAGCTGTAACTCTGAAATATCACCCGTAAACACCTTCCCAGCCTCTACCAGGGGGAATCACAGCAGTTTGCAAAGCAGGGCCTGGCACCGGTCCTCACACGGCTTCTACCAGCCTGTAAATCTGCTGTCATGGACTGAAAGGACAGAGGTGAGACAAATGGTCAGTGTGGCTCCTCCTGGCCTCGGAGTCTGAGACCCAGCCTGACTCCTTCCCTGCCAGCCATGCAGGCATGAAGAGGTCTGTGCTGCTCACTGGGCACGAAGACAATGTCTACCCTCAGATTTTGTATTTCCACTGATCATCTTCAGAGGCAGAAAAGACCCTTCTTCCTCAGCAAGCGCCTGATGTCATCCGAGGATGTTTTGTTTTGCTTACCTTCTACTGACATATCAGAGACTAAATATACAAAATCCACAACTATCTGCAGGCAATAAGCACCTGGCTGAAGAGGAAAAGGGAGGCTGTGATCTGGGAAGGAACCCATGCGTAGGACAGATGACCCTAGCCCCGTCAGCAGACCCTGACCTTTATGCAAAGGGTGCCTGAAGTGATGAGGAAACCCAGGAAGGAAAACGTGTGGTCCTTCTGGTGTTCTGTTTAGACATGTGAAGATTTTGTGATAGATAAAATAAAGATCACCTGATCTTTGGAACCATTAAAAAAACACAAGGAGCATTAGCCTTCACTCTTCGATGTCCTGGAAGAAGTAAACTGTGGTTGCTGTGATGCAAGGAACTTAAATACACCATTCACCTGGTACAGTCTGACAACCTTTGCCTTTAAACTCTCTTAGCATTCAAAACAGAGTGGCTCCATCCAAAATGCCTGCTGGGAATAGCGTGTGGCCCATGCTAACTTCTAAGCCATGTCAGGCTCATGCAACATGAAACATTGGTTCTGCATCTTAGCAGGATGGTCCATCAGGTTCCAGCGCCAGGCGCTCCTGGGCTTTGGCACTATTCTGTTCATCAGTGGAGATATAGTCTATTAAGTCCAGAGGTCAAATGCAGAAGTCCACACAGCTGTCCTAGCTTGGGAGGTCAGCACTGCTCCTCAGGGCTCAAAGCATCTGGGACATGAAATCACAGGTCTGTAGCAGCCCACCAAGCATGGGACCTGATGACCAGGAGATGTGTCAGGCCAAGAACAGAGCTGGATCTGCTGCCTGTCCGCAGCTGAGGAAGCTGGGATGACCCTGGGGGATGGTACCCAGACACAGGGCCGTGACACATATTGAGCTCAGGGATGTTCTCAGCCACGTGTTACAGGAACGGACAGCCCTTTAGAAACACTGAAGGCTGAAATGCTCCACGGGGAAAGAAGACAGCTGAAAAAAATTCCCTTGGCCTCCCCTGAACTGTCCCTGCACGCATGTTCCAGCCATGCATGTAACACAAAAAAACTGATTTATACAAAGGTACCTGCCTCCGACGGACCATCTGTGCTGCACCATCTGCCCTCATGGAGCAGTACCCATCCCCTCGACTTGTCGGGAGCTACATGGAGAGCAGCACTCAGCCTCCACCCACAACGAAAAGAGACTGAACTCAGCCAGCCCGAGCTGAACCAAACTACCTTATTAACACAGCACAGAGCCGCTACTGCCCAGAAACAGGAAGGAAACATATTACCATATCTTTCCCTAACATTCCTCCTTTCCCTTTAAACACAGAGAACAAAAAGGTTGTGTTAGAGAGTCCAGCAGGCTCATGTGATTGTAAAAGGATATTATACTGGGCACCTCATCCATCAAAGAGACCAGCAGGGTTTGAGGGAGAGATGGTGGGATAAACTAGTCTCCTGGGCCAAATTTGAGCCATAAATGTTGCTGCTTTTTATGTCAAAGGGAAGTCTTTGACTTTTAATCTTTCCATATTTCAATTAAATGATGCAAATGACAGAGAGCTAAAATAGATGATAGATGCACAGCTAACCTCCCCCATGTTCTTGGGTTCCTAAGATTTCTCTCCTAAATACCTTTACAACCAGCCTGCAAAATTACAGTGGAACTTATTCTTAAGCCATGCTTGTATCAATCATTTGATTTAATGAACTATCCAAAGACCGTTTCCCAACGGTACTTTTCTCCAGTCATGGCTGTGCTAGAACCAACTGCAGAGATAAAAGGTTACTTCCTACGTGGAAACCCTCATCCCCCATCCATTCCCACCCAGGCAAGGCTTTAGAGCCAAAATTGTACACAGTTAATCATGATTGCATTTTTGCAAAAATGAGATGGTATAGTCTGAAATTAAAACTCCTTTTCCGTCTCATTTTGATTGGCTAAAAACAAAAGTCCTGTTTCTGATGGAGCTCCCTCAGACCAAAACCTCTGGCTGTTTAAAGAAGAACATCTCTTAGAGACGTGATTTGCATTTCTTTATTTTCTTGTTCTTTTATGGGTATTTATCAGGGTTTTCCAAGCAAGGAAGACCCTGATCGCACTCTCAGGAAAACCAACAGAAGAAAAAGCCTTAGAGAAATAAGTCCATATCAGCATTGAGCATGTGGAGCCAGACACAGCTCTGGCAAGCCCATCACCCACAGACGGGATGAACTTCACCTCCCTGCTTTCACAGCACTCCAGCTCTCTTGAGACACAAACCTTCCACACAACCTACAAACAGACATTTCCCTTCCCTGGGTGACAGCCTTACCACAGCTGTGCTCCCATGTCTGACTCCAACTCTGGAGAGCACAAACTCCTCCTACAAATCATTATTAATGAAGTCTTGCCCTAAGACACCTTGACGTAGAGCTCAATAGGAGGGCTTACACTGGCTTCTGCTAGTGTTGGCACATGCACACAGATGGACACGAGCCACCACGAAAGACAGACTGTCAGGAGAGGGGTTAAAAGCTGGCTGGGCACCTAGTCCTCAATCCAGCCTTCTTCTGCCTCCTTTGTTCTGTGCTTCAGCTTCAACACTAATTGCAGGAAAGAGCTGCCAAAATGCTGCCAATAAATGTGGGGCTTAATCAAACAAAGCACTCATAATTATTTGATTAAGAATCATTTTCTTTTTACAAATATAGCAAAAATTCAAAACAGTTGTGCCCTTCTGCATTCATAGTGTGGAAGTAACCGCTGTGGAATTTGAAGAGAGTTAGCTGAGGTTTCTGCCTGCCAGGTCAGCATGAGCCAGACCATGTCCTGGCCTCTTGGGAGGAATGTTTGGACACAGGAATTGCTGTTTTCCCTGGGTGGACAAAACCAGTTAGCTGGCCATGTAACAGGCATCAACAGACTGGGATTCAAGCACTGCACAGATGTCAATGAAAAATTATGCAGGAAAGGCAAAAGATGATGTCTGAGTAATGAATTATGTGAAATGAATGTGCTACCGTTCTCCCAGTAGTCAGTAGGAAAAGTCATAATTACAAACACTGCTAATGGGAAGACTTGTTGGCTGTCACAGTTTACACGCCAAAGGCATAATGAATGATACCTCGACACTGGGACGGCATGACTCTCATATCCAGAAGTGGTCCTTCCAAAACAAGCTCATGACAGACAGGTGATGTGTGTAGGAAGCCGACATGGCAGAGCCTGCATCATTTCTGCAGATAACCACAGCATGTCCACCCCAGGCTACAGGGCTGTCAGCTTCACCACACTCATCAGTCCCCACTTGTAAGCCAAATGCTAAAGGCAATAAACTATTCAGAGACTGGTCCTATGTGTCTGCCTGCAGCAGAACTGAAAAGTTTAGCAGAGGTTATAATCCAGTGACCATAAAAAACAAAGAAAATTTGATTTTCACATTAGATTCAAATATTCCAGTGCCATACAAGCATTACCATCAAATATGATTGAATGAAAGCAATCCTTAGTCAAGGAGAAAACATTTCCTTTTAAAGTTTTCAACCAGCTTTGGTCCATAGCTGACAATTAGCATCTGTTTCTCCTCAAAAATGAACAAAATCAAAATTTTTCCCAAGCGGCATAGTATATTAAGTACATGGGCATGTTCAGCCCAGCCATGAGGCCTTAGGGGTGCACTGGGCCACAAGCAGCTCTCAGAGCAAACACAACACAAGGGGAGATGGGGTGAGAGCTGGTGAGTGGCTAGATATCTGGTCAAAACCCCAGGAGCACTGGAGGGAGCTTTTGTCATGAATTTAGAAGAAGGCTGGAACACCAGATTTCTAGTGTGAGTCACTAGTTGCTGCATCGGTACAGACTTCATCTGGATGATGTGCCATCCCCCCAGGATTGAACTCCAGGTCACCCTACAGAGCTGAGCTGCATGGTCCTCCCAGCACTGAGCTCCCTTGTCTGCTGGCACTGCTGCTGTAGGTCCGTGAGCTACACTTCTCCTTGCAAACTAAGATGGCCCAGGGCATTGGTCCAAGCACTTGCAAATGCTCACTTTTACTCTTTAAATGTTCACATAGTCCTCGACAGAAACTTGGCCCATGCCAGCAAGCACTCTCCCTGGTTGTGGCTGTCCATAGCTTGGATCATCACCCTCGGGCAATTGGGATACATGTGACTGCCCTGCTTTGAAGGGCAAACTCCTGGTTAGATGCAAGTACTGCTGTGTCACCCACCCCCAAGACCCGAGAGGTTTTGGCACATTTTATTTTCCACCAGAGGTGTAGCCTCTCTGCTCAGAGCAGTTCCCTTTCATCACCATTCATTAACACCTAACTCAAGAAGTTTTGGTAAGGAGTAAGATCCCCCAATGCAACATGGTCATGCCTTCCCATTTGCACAAGAGAGAGCAAGCCAGAGTCTGAGCTGATTTAAATTGTCCTGAGAAATCTGGCTGGGAGTCCTGTGCTGTAGAGCAAAGCCAGCTGGAACGTAGGGCTTTCTACTCCACGCTCTGTGTGCACTGCCAAAAATCACATGTGGGTAGCGTCGCCAAAAACCAAACACCTTCTCCTGTCCTGCCTCAAGTTCTGCGTGAAAACAAACGACCGCCTTCACAGTTGGAAAACCCATATTTCAAGGTAGAGTTTTGTGCTTCAGGAAAAAAATACCCCAAAGTGAAAGAGCAGCGTTGGCTGCTGGCACTGCCGAAGAGAAGCCCACGGAGAGATCTACTGGCAAAGTCACAGGAGAAGCACAGCAAATCCTGGCCCTACAAACAACACACTATGTGGTTTTAGGCAAGTCACTAGATCAATTCGAGGCAACTGCAAAATAAAGTTGAGTGTCAAAGAGTAAAAGGGCTGAAAATTACTTTGGAGGGTCATCTAATCTTCCCTTCTGGTCCCATAGCAGGATCCAATGTAGCTTGCTTTTAAAGACTCCTGATATTGTAGACCCTACAATTACCATTCAGACTCTTCCAGAACTTCCCGCTTTTCACCCCTATAATATTTTTTTAATATATAACTCAAATTTCCGTAGCTACAATTTATGTTCTTATCCTCTCCAGCAAGGTGGTTAAGAATAACCAGAACTCCCCATCTCTGCCACGGCCTTTTCTCTATCTGAAAACTACTAACCTACTCTCTTCCCAGACTTTTCTTTTTAGGCTAAATAACTTCAATTTAGGATTCACACTACAGTTGTACCCAAAGGCTAAAACAAAGCTGAGGTCCCCCCTGGAACCGCACAAATGTAGTTTAAGAGCGTCCCTGCTCCAAAACGCTTATAATAGATACAGAAAGGAAAGAGAAAATGAAAGTAAAATGATCAAAGACATTATTCCTATTTTAAAGGTAGGAACTTGGTACAGATAGACACATCTTTAATCTTTTCAAGAACTCCCATAGCTGCAAAGGAGTTTACAGAGGGCTTAGTGCCTAACAAAATTATTGCATTTGAAAATGTGGTTATTTCTGCTTTTACTGAGCTGCTCTATAAACTATTTTCAAATACAATCTGAAGATGTAGGAATGTTTGTGACAGAGCTGGGAAACACAAACCAGATCCTCCAAGTCCCCCTGCAAAGCCCTAATCTCAAAACCATTCTTCCTTGTAGAGGAAGCAGTGATGATTAATGATGTTTTTCAAAGCCCTCCGAAGATCATATTTTTTCTATGGGAGCTTGAGACAAAATGATCATTACTCGCTAGAAACACTTACATGCGCCCTCCCTTGCAGGGCAAACCATAACAATGAATACAAGTTTAAAGGATTCTGCACGTCAAATTTACTGTACATGCAAATTTGCTTCAGACAGAACCATTATTAATTGCCTGAATGGTCAAATTTAGGATTTTTTAAAAATGCCTGCTGAGTTTGTATGTGCATTCCTTATCATCCTTATGCTTCACTGAGCAATCACTCACCATTTTAACTCATTCCTTTTGACATTAGCACTCACACGAATTCCCTGCTTGTTGCAATTTCATGCTTTAGCAACATTTTGCATGCCCTGCACTGCCATAGTTTCAAATTTAGAATAACTCACACAGCAGAAGTGATTATAGTGCCGACATATCCACAGAATATCTGACACCCTATGTCCATCTGGAGGACTAAAATATTAGAAAATTAGCAGACTCTGAATATATTGTAATAAATCCAAAGTTAAGAATAATGAACTAAAAAAAAAAAAAAAAAAAAAAAAAAAAAACCA
>NW_015091112.1:2230887-2243719 GCF_001431845.1 Calidris pugnax
GGGTTTAATATTTTTCCTAGAACTTTTTTTTTTTTTTTTTTTTTTTTTAAAAAAAAACAAAAATAAAAAAAAAAAAAAAAAAAAAAAAAAAAAAAAAAAAAGAAAAACACCAGGGAACAGAATGCCTCTAAATGTAAACACTACATTGTTTGATTTTGTGTCAGGGTAGGAAGTCGCATCTGAGGATGGAGTTAGACAAACAATTTGATGAAAAAATCTAGTCCTAAAAGAACCTCAGGGGAAGCAATAAATCTTGAATTGTTCAGATATAAAACATATCCTCGGACTGGAAAATCTGTTTGGGGGCAGTTAGCCACAGAACGTGCTTGGGTTGATGACCTCCGTCTGTTCGTGCCCACGTAAGTACAGCAGCAACCCATCACTCAGCACAGCAGCAGGGCGGGAGTCAAGTCAAATTGTACCTAAAGGATGGAGGAGCTGGAAAAACAGCGCTGGAAAAACACACAGAGGTCACAGTGGATCAAAAAATGCACAGTGCAATGCTCTGACTGTGCTACATTACTGGAAGACATAGAAAGGAGGAGTATTTTAGGGACTAGGCATGTTACCTCTCCTACGTGGCATGGGTGAGACTGAAACTGGAACATCATGTATAATTCAGGCAGTCCATTTGTTTCAACTTGAAAAAAGATGAAAGAAGAAGCAGTGATGAGGCAGTGGTGTGATTTAAGACCTGAAAAAAATGCTTTATGCTGGAAAATGGAAGGAGCCTGATGTTTAGTGTATAGTCATAGAGCCTATGAAAGATCACTTGATTTGATGTATTAAGAGAAAGAAACCACTAGCTTCCAGTGAACACTTCAGTCTAGCAGAGGGAGTCATAACAAGAACCACTAGCTGGACACATCCCAGATTAGAGACACAATGCAAGTCTTGAACAGTCAGGTTCACTAATCTTTACTATCACTGCCACGGGTGACTTGTCCTTCTTATGGGTTGTCCAAATCAGGCCTGAGCCCCCAGGTGGGATGTGTTTATTGTACTGAGCTTAGTAAAAAAGCAACTGGATAAGACGTAATAATACATATTAGGTCACGTTGGATGATCCCATGGTCCCTTCTGGCTTTTAAACTCTAAGAATGAACCTATGGCCTTTATAAAACGCTGGCTGCTCTGGAGAAGATATTTAAATGTATGCGTAATGAGTTTCCCATTATGCTAAAGAATGCATCTTCAATTCTGTTTCTAAGAACACTTAACCTCAAGTTTTTCCAAACATGGCCTTTACTCCCATGCTGTCAGCTCCTGCATTACTATTTATTTGCACACTAAGGTAGTATCTCCTGTGATCTCAGCATCACCAGACTCCTCTCTGTTCTGCCAAAATTGTCCAGTCCCCTCCCAGCTCTTCCCCACGTACTGGTGCAGCCAACACTCTTCCTTCTCCTGTTTCCCCTAACTGGTGTCCCCCTTGCTGTCCCACCCCACTGTCTCTAAGGAAGCCCCCAAATTAGACCTCTGAAATTCTGTCTTGCTTTGGGCCAGTCCTCCAGGAGCCAGTTATCTCCCAGCCCTCAGACATGGACTCTTTCCCTCATTTTTAATCCTCTCTTTTCCCACCCCAGAAGCTGCATTGACAACACAGACAACTGAAGGCACTTTACACCAGTTGTGCTGTATCCATGTCTGTGTGTATGATATTAGCTGAGGACATCTGGATGGTAAGGCACTTAGCTCACAGCTCTTTAACTGTGGTTCAGGCAGAAATGCCTAATTTAAAACTAGATTGAGCCAAAGCTAAAGGCTGGACTCTTCAGCATGCACACAGTAAGAAAAACCCATGTCCACTTTCTATAGACATCTTGTAAAAGCTTTTAAGTAGACCAGTTTTTCACCTACACACAGATTCAGCAGGCAACTCCCGAGCGTGGCCTGTCTTTGCTCTCTGTGACTCTGTGACAACATCTCTCAGTGCACATTTTCACTGCATTCCCTTTCAGACTGAGCCAAATCTGTCCCTGTGCCAGGGACAATTCTAAGAGTAAACAGTTTGCTTCCTTTCCTTTACAATTTGAAAGTAGCAGGAGGCACAAGAGCTATATACACCATCTCAGCATTTGTCCCATTTTCCAACATGTTATATGCTACCTACTGGAAAGCCCTGAGCAGCCCAACCTGGCCTCATCGCTGACCCTGCTTTGAGCAGGAGGTAGGACTAGAGCCCTCCAGAGTTCCCTCTCAGCCTGAATTACTCTATTACAATGCTGCGATCCTGGTTCATCGCCCGTCTGGGATGGAGTTCTGCCTGGAGCAGAACTGGAACAGAACTGGAGCCTCTTGCAAGAATCATACTTTATTTTGCCTGCTTTGGGTATGTTACTACTCTCAACACTGTAGATCACACACTTGTAGGGGGGAAGTAAATGAGAAAAAAGGTAGGCAGGTCCACCTGACCATACATATATATTCAGCAGGCAATGGAATCTTCTACATCCCCTCTCTAAGTCTAGCTAAAAGGACCCTTTAACCTAAATAAAGCCATTTTACATGTGTTTGTTTCACACTGATGCTCTTTTCTCCTGAAGCCTAGTTGCCACCTTTCTGCGCTTGCATTTGTCCCGTGGAGACCTCATGTACCTTAGCGTTGTCTTACCCCACCACCTTTGAAAACCACCACCCAGCCCCATAGACGCCAACCCCCTCTTTGTTTACTGCCTCGTTACTGTCACTCACTCTCACTTGCACTTGCAAGTTAATGGCAATCACATGTGCAGAGGGTGTCACTCCCCAGCACATGCCTGCCTGTGATTTATCACCCTCTGCTTCCTGGCACACGAGGCAGCCCAACATCTGGTCGTGACTAGTGCCCCGTCTCGGTTTGAGGTCCCACTTCTCCCACCGCCTCTGAAAGTGCTGAGAACCAAAAACAGTACCAGGGGCTGGAGCAGGGCTTGAGTCTTGCCATGAAAGCAAGTGGGGAACAACTTTTGGCAACGTGCACCTACAAAACACAACCTGTTTAATTCCTGTTCACAGCATTATACAACCACACACCCCTCTATGTCCTGCTGACACTCACAATGTGGTTCACAAGCCACTCAGAAGTGGCGTGTTGAAGAAAATTCAGTTTTATCCCCTTCATCTTGAACGATTTGAGGAGCTTTCCAGTCTGCTCTCGCAGCACGCAAATCGCTTGAAAAATAGTAGCTTACGTGATGGAGGGTTAGATCAGATTGCCCACTCTCACGGTCCAACTCAGGCATCTTAATTATCATGAAATCTAAATTCAAGATGACGATGAGCAATTCAAAGAACTGCCAAAGACTCAGTGCTTGGCTCCTAACACTGGAGAAAAATAATCACTGATTCTGTGCTGGAAACCTGTAACAGACAGACCACATAATTGCCAATCAATCAGAAGAGTTAAAAAAAATCGATCCTTAATAAATGTTACAGAGCTGGTAAACCTTGAGGGCGCACCAATTTCTGTTGGAGCTACTAAAGACATTTCAGAAGGTTTATCTACAGGCAATGATCCAAGTAGGAACTTAAGACAGACCTGTCTGTGAACTTTTAGAAATACTCTGTGCAAAAAGCAAACGTCCCAGTGTACTTCTACTCTGTTGCATTATGTGATTACCATGGGAGTTTATATGCCTTGTTAAAGATGCTGGTGTGACATAGCGGGTCCTGGGACATAGGGACATTTCGAGACTGTTATGTACACAATGTCAGAAAAAAATCAGTATCACCACTAGTCTGAAGACCTGAAATGGCCTCTCAAGGCACGAATTGACAGACAGTGGTGAGAGCTCTAGTACAACACATGATAGCCTGGGAACAGCAGGCCAGTGGCTGAGGTTACCATTAATGCACCTGAACTCCAAACAGAAACCACTCTTCTGATGAAATGTTTCCCACTGAGGAATCCTTTATAGCTCAGGGTGGGTTATTCTTCATTTCACGTTTTAGGTTCGCATGCTTTCCCAGACTGCCTTCCTAACCCGACAAAGACACTTAAGAACAAGAAGCCCTAAATCTGTAAAAGAAAATTGCGAAGAGATGTGACGTATAATATAAACTGAAAACTAGTCTTGAGACATGTTATCAAGAGTCCAAATCATAGAATAGTTTGGGTTAGAAGGGACTTTCAAAGATTATTGAGTTCCAACGCCCCTGCCATGGGTAGGGACACCTTCCACTAGACCAGGTTGCTCAAAGCCCCATCCAGGCTGGTCTTGAGCACCTCCGGGGATGGGGCATCCACAACTTCTCTGGGCTTAGAATTCAGCTCAAGTCATGTCATGAACCACAGGGGTAAGCATCCTTGTACACAGTTTCTCATCTGCTCACAGAATGGAGTTAATGAGTCAAAAATCTAAACAACAAACTTTTCTTTCTCCTCCTCCACACCATAAATTAGTTATTAATAGCACTCATTAAAAAAACCTGTTTTGAAGACAAACCCATGGCTTATGAAGTGCTAAAACTCAAGCTCAAAAGAACCTTTGTCCAAACAAAGTCAGACACACGTGAAGAGCAATAAAAGTCACCTATGTGCAAGTATTAACATCTGGACTTAAAAACAACCCTGGTGGATGCAAGGGGAAGCAGATCTTTCAAAATAATTGAAAATGTGTATCTAAGGGTTTGGGTTTTTTTTACCTTTTTTAATAGTAAGGGGGTGCTGCAGTTGCTATGTCTATGCTTATAATGGGACAGGTCAAGGCTCATTCTCTGACCCCGAGGGCAACATGCACAGCACAGCTTGTGTCCATATGGCTAAACTTTCTCCCTTGCACCCTCCCACACAGCACGGCTTCGTTCCTACTGCTCCCTGGGAAGAGCCTCTGGTCCCAGAGGCTCTGGTGCCAGCTCCCAGACCGTGCCCAGACAAGGGATAATTAGCAGGGGACAAAGGCAGGGCAAAAAGCACAGGAACAATTAAACAGTTTTCAAAGATTATTGAGTTCCAACGCCCCTGCCATGGGTAGGGACACCTTCCACTAGACCAGGTTGCTCAAAGCCCCATCCAGGCTGGTCTTGAGCACCTCCGGGGATGGGGCATCCACAACTTCTCTGGGCTTAGAATTCAGCTCAAGTCATGTCATGAACCACAGGG
This sequence comes from Calidris pugnax, assembly GCF_001431845.1. Lineage (NCBI taxonomy): Eukaryota > Metazoa > Chordata > Aves > Charadriiformes > Scolopacidae > Calidris > Calidris pugnax. The sequence continues at coordinate 2,235,971 of NW_015091112.1, forward strand.
GTAAGCATCCTTGTACACAGTTTCTCATCTGCTCACAGAATGGAGTTAATGAGTCAAAAATCTAAACAACAAACTTTTCTTTCTCCTCCTCCACACCATAAATTAGTTATTAATAGCACTCATTAAAAAAACCTGTTTTGAAGACAAACCCATGGCTTATGAAGTGCTAAAACTCAAGCTCAAAAGAACCTTTGTCCAAACAAAGTCAGACACACGTGAAGAGCAATAAAAGTCACCTATGTGCAAGTATTAACATCTGGACTTAAAAACAACCCTGGTGGATGCAAGGGGAAGCAGATCTTTCAAAATAATTGAAAATGTGTATCTAAGGGTTTGGGTTTTTTTTACCTTTTTTAATAGTAAGGGGGTGCTGCAGTTGCTATGTCTATGCTTATAATGGGACAGGTCAAGGCTCATTCTCTGACCCCGAGGGCAACATGCACAGCACAGCTTGTGTCCATATGGCTAAACTTTCTCCCTTGCACCCTCCCACACAGCACGGCTTCGTTCCTACTGCTCCCTGGGAAGAGCCTCTGGTCCCAGAGGCTCTGGTGCCAGCTCCCAGACCGTGCCCAGACAAGGGATAATTAGCAGGGGACAAAAGCAGGGCAAAAAGCACAGGAGCAATTAAACAGTTTGGATGATGCAGTGCCTGAGCCCACCCCGCACCTTGGACCTGTGCATTTTGCCAGTATGGATGCAGCCAGTGAGAATAGCCAGAGACACAGACAAAAAAAAGTCTTATGCCTATATATTTAATACAAATAGAGTTTGATCACAGCTGAGCTAAAGTCAGAAGCTGCAATGCGAAAGACTGTAGAAAGAAAATTAATTTTTGCCTTTCTCCCAGCTAACGCAGTTGCACTATAAAACTATCCTAACAGCATATTCCTACTCAGCACCCGTTTATACGCAGTATCGTATATACTTCTTGGCTGGATCTCACTTATTATTGTTGATAAGTAATCTGACTCCTATGTTTTAATCTACAAAAATGTCATCACAAACCAGGATTTACCAATTCCACAAATAAAAACTTTTTTCCAGGCGAGGCTGGCTTCCTACTGCGCGGCTATTCAGAAAGGTGTGGGAACACCAACACTCACGCTACACAGCATTCCCCTGTCCTGGGAAAGGTGTTTTGGAGAGGGAAGGCTCCATGTGCCTCTAGCACAAAAGTCAGAATGAAATATTCTGAAAGATGCACTGTTTGCCTTGCAGCTTTAGAGTCAAATGCCGCGTGGTCTTGAGAAACAGAGCTGTGCTGCTTCTCAGAAAACGAGGAAAGAAAAATGACCAGTAGCCTTCAGCGTGACCACTGTGTGTTCTAGCATTTCATTTATGGTTTGCCTTCACCAGAGGATTAATTTGCTGCTAATCTGAACCCTCCCTATTCAGAGGCTCCACATCAGCAGTGTCTTGGAAAGAACAGCGTCTCTCAGGACCTTCTAATAATCAAACTACAGAAACACGGGCAGGAACTAAACTAGCTGGAAAAGTGTTTAGAGTGTAGTTATCAATGATTCATTTTTCACAATGAAAGGATACATCAAGTGGGGTTTTGCAGAGGTCAGTCCTAGATCCGGTTCTAATGAAAATATTTTATTTTTCCTGGACACAGAGTACCTGGATGACTACCAGGATGATGGAGTAGAGATAATGTTTATTACATTTACAGATGATACCAAGCTAGGAACGACTGCAGTAAAAGGAGAGGGAGAGAACTCAATGGGATCTTGAGAGGCTGGAGATGCAGACAAGTCCAAGATACCAAAGTCAGCTAGGAACAATCCACTAGGCAAATACAGGATGAAAATCCACTGCAGTCCTACAGATCACAAGGGTGAACATCAGCCAGTGATGTCAAGGGGCTGATGGACCTCAGACCACAAGATCTACAGCCTTTCCTTTTGCTCAATGGTAGTAAGATCTCAGCTAGAGCACTGTGCCTGGACTGGGGCTCTTGGTTGCAAGTGAAACATGGACCTCAAGGAGATAAAATAGAGGAAAGAAAAAGAACAATAACTTTGGCAATATTGATACTGTCACCATAAATAGCAAAAGACTGAGAAGGAACATGGCAGACATGAAAACAGGCTTTAAAATATGAAAGAAATGCTCTGTTTTCTATGCTCATTTGGACACGTGAGAAGTAATGGGCTAAGAGAAATGGCAGCAGGAAAATTTTGGTTAGTCACTAGGAAAACATTTCTAATGGAAAGGAAAGAGTGAAAGTACATTGCCAGAAGAGTCTCCCCTGACTCTCAGGAGTGCTCAGTGTCCATCCTGCTTGGTGACAGGAGGGTAGACTAATGAGCTCTTGAAAGGAGCTTACAGCTCTATGACTCAAGAGTGAAGCAGTTACTTCTCCACGTGCACAAGAAAATCCTGACAAAGTCAGCCTGTGTTAGCAACTTTAAATTGCCTGCTAGCCATGGACACAGTACTGTTACAAATCACTCTTGATTTTCCAATCACTTTCTCCAAATCTCCAGAGCATTCCAGACTTAATCCAGCCTAATTCAGACACAGTTGTTTGCTTCAGATCCCCTTACCTGCACATGACAGCTGAGCTTTGATCATCGGCTGCCCAGGGAGGCGGTTGAGTCACCACCCCTGAATGTGTTTAAGAGTCGTTTGGATGTGGTGGTGGTGGATATGGTGTAGGGGAGAACTTTGTAGAGTGGTGTTGATGGTTGGACTCAATGATCCCAAGGGTCTTTCCCAACCTGAACGATTCTATGATTCTATGATCCCTGTTCTCCAAGGTGGCAGTGATAAGGTCTATATTGTTACCAAGGCATCGTGCCAGCTGACCAGGAGATCTTACCAAAATACTTTTTAACCTTAGAAGGATGGCAGAAAAGCATATAAATTAGGGAAGCAGATAGAAAACTCAACTCAAATCACCTTCTATTTAGCTCCTGCTGAATAGAATCTTTAGATTATCTATGTGGGTCAGCTACACAAGCCAAAGATCCAGTGAGCAAAGGACTGGAAGAGACCATCTGTGTTTTCAAGTCCTTACAGACGTGACAAAATGTGTACTAGAAATTTAGTCCAAATGGATTTCCATCACATTCCCCCAGGAAGCCAACCATTACCAGTAAAGAGAACATGTTTCAAACCTAGAGTGTGACAGAAAAAATGCAAGAAAGTCCAGAAGCACTCTCCAGGTATTACTGGGGATTTTGCTGGTACACATGGGTAGAGAATTGTAGGAGATGCCTTCCCATGCCCCAACACACACCTCAGCAGGATCAGACCTCCCAGCCCCTGAACACGAGCAAGGCAAAGTACCCGAGAGTCGCCTCTGCATTATTACTACACCCCCTTTCTTCCATAAATTTACTATGGCTGTGATTTGAAGCAGAAAACTTCTCATTAGGATCTCCTACTTGTGAGATAGTTAAGTGTTTGATTACTATTTTCAAGCAGTATAAGTGCCACCAGTCAGCAGGCTGAGAGGTTTGAAGGAAAAAGGTATTTCTATTTACCTTTTGCATTTCTGCCTCAGAACAACGAACCTCATTGAAAAGGGCTGCCCGGGGAAGTGGTTGAGGCATCATCCCTGGAGGTATTTAAATGATGGGTTGACATAGCACTTAGAGACATAGTTTAGTGATGGTTTTTATCAGAGTTAGGTTGATAGTTGGACTAGGTGATCTTAAAGGTCCCTTCCAACCTAGACAATTCAATATTCTGTGATTCTTCACAACAGGATTAAATGGCCCCATCCACCTCCACATCTTCCTTCTGTGTCTACCCCACCATCCACCTCCACATCTTCCTTCTGTGTCTTTGGAGCTGCTCAACCTGTATTTCTTTTCCTTTCTTCTTGCTTTATGTTTCAGAGGAGCACATCTATATGTTTACTGATGTATCCTGCCTTGTCTCACTCCTGCCCAATGCGTTTCATAAAGCATCATTTGGATGGGATCTTCCACAGTGAGACATTTCTACACCATCATCTAACTGTTTCCGAGTGCCAAAGCCCTTTGGAGCTGCTCAACCTGTATTTCTTTTCCTTTCTTCTTGCTTTATGTTTCAGAGAAGCACATCTATGTGTTTACTGATGTATCCTGCCTTGTCTCTCCCCTGCCCAATGTGTTTCATAAAGCATCATTTGGATAGGATCTTCCACAGTGAGACATTTCTACAGCATCATCTAACTGTTTCCGAGTGCCAAAGCCTGAAATAACCAAGGATTCGGCAAGTGACCAGCAGTGACCTGATTCTGGCAGTCAGCGGTGTTGTTCAAGCAGTGGATGTTGCTTGACACCTAACCCAAATAAATGCATCATCCTGGCAAAGCAAAGAGGAAAAAAAAAAAAGAGGATGGAGGAAAGGAAGCCTTTCTCTTCAGTCACTGCAACAGATACAGGAGAGCACTGGAGCTGTGACCACTGGTTTTGCTAGTGTTACCACATCAGCCGTAGGAAAGAAAAAACCACAAGGTTGGTCCCAACTGTGTAGGAGAAGAAAAACCTTGGAGCAGCAGCTCGGGCTCTGCCTGCTTTTTCTTTGCACTCATTTTATTTCTCATCCTGGGCCAACCACTTAAGGCAGGATTCATGACACAGCAATCAGGCACACGAATTTCACTTCAGGGAGAAGGTAAGTGCTTAACGCTAACAAAATGAGTCACACACACACACACACAAAAAAAAAAAATAAGACTGATTTCCTGCCCAGGCACCTCACTAAATTTCTTCACACCTAAACTTACTTTGACATCTGAGGTTGGCACCCCCTGCGCATGCCCAGGAACACCTCCAGCTTGGCTGAGCACCCCTGAAGGACCCATCTCCCGCAGAGGTCTCTTGCCACACTGACAGCACCAGCTCTGGCCCAAAGCCCAGCAGTCACAGCCACTCTCCATCAAAAGAGTGCACGCAACGGCCACCTTCTGCAACCTTGTTGCTGGAGCTCAGGAAACAAGAGTTGCATTTCCAAACCCCAGCTCAGCCTCAGGAGGGCTTAATAATTCCCACATCCTGAAGGGACCCAAGAGCACCACTGAAGGAGTTGCCTTCTCCTCCTGGGGAAGCTCAGCAACTGCACAGCCCAGAGCCCAAAAACCCACGGGGCAGAGCCTTTTGCTGTGAAGTTTCACCACCACCTGGGAGGAGGTGAGGTTTGCAACCCAGGAGAGGAAGGGCTGACCCCCTTAGAGCAGCCCTGATGGTCCATACTTCCTGCTCTTCTCTCAGGAGCAACAGCAACAGCCCAGCCGTCCAGGGACAGAAGCCCACAACTGTTTTGTTGCTTCAGTCATCAGCCACACAAGGCAAACACCTACTGGATGCCTCAGACAGGCCCAGGTCATGGAGGTAGAAAAATTGCTGGCAGCACAACGTTTGGCTCCTGCAGCCTTCGAGCTGGGAATGGGAGAACGGGTGTCAGGTCCTGGGTCCTGGGCTGATGGACACAAGCACCTAAGTGTTCATGCAGATCATGCCTTACATCCCCCCTGGCCTCAGTTCTCCATCCAGGCAGGATAAAAGCATCTCCCAGCACCCTGTGGGGTACCAAAGGCTGACACAAAGCTTTTGAGTGACAGTGAGTGGGACCCATAAGTCACTTTCATAGACAGGTTATTTTTCATCCTTTTCCATTGCAGGCACTGCAAAAGGAAATGAGTGAAAAACACATCCGTGTCCCCTTGGACTTCAAAAAGAACCAAATCTCGATCCAGCCTCTGCAGGGAAGGTTAAAAACTGAAAGACTCTTCATAGCAGGAGTCAAAAAGCATCCTGAGAAAAGAGGAGCTACAGCTCCTACTGCCCTGTCACTCTCCAAGGTCGGTGTCATTCTTTCACTGGCCCCCACTACAGTGTTTTTATGGGTTCTATTTCTTTCCTTTCTGCTCTCTTTCATGGTCCCCCAGAGTTTCAATCAAAGTTGCATTTCCCGCTTCTCGTCCTCCCCAGCCCCTCGCATTCCTGGAAGGAAAACAAGGACAGACGGAGCTGCCTGGCCATAAAAAGCTGTTCTCACAAGGAAAGCAGCACTTTCCAATAAAACTTAAGCGGTCTGGCTGCGCCGCCTGGGCTTCACTCCTCTGGTTTAGGGCACATCTGCAGAGACACAGCAGCCTCAGACGGGTGACATAAATAATAAGGAATCATTCTTAATAATCAAGCGACTTCAGCCCTGCCAAAAAAGTAGCTGATACACGCATTCGAGCTACTGCACACTTTTAAATAAGTTGATCTCTGCAGCCCCCATCCCCCCAGAGCTGGTAACTGAACCAATCCCAGATTTGATTTTTCTGATAGTTGACTTGTTTATTACCGAATTCCAAAACCAAAAAAAAAAAATAAAGCACTTTTCAAACGTGATTTATGAAGTGCCTCTAAGTAAGCACACGCACGCATAAAAACACACAGGGCCATGGTTCCAGCTGCATGGGAGAAGCAGCAACAGGAACTCTCAGTGCAGAAGAAACACTACCTGAGCAAACCCTTTTCTTTGTGAAGGCCTGGGGGCAGATCTTCGGGGGCAGGTATAACTGCATCGCTTCATTAGCTTTCTTTGGGTTGGGAAATGATGCTCTTTTTTTGTCTCATTTTGAAAAACTTCTCTCAAACACAGACACACACACACGAAAGGCAACTCTCAACCCTTGGTCACTTCAAATGAGGCCATCCCTGCATGTCCAAATAGTTTAATAGCCCTAGTCTTAAGCCTTTACAAGCATTTTTTCCCATCATCAAAGAGAAAGGCTGTTTAATTTTCATTTTAAAGGGCAGAAGGAAAGCATATTAAGCTTCAACTCATCTTTGGTTAACGAGAGTGCTGTGTGCTCTGTCCCAAAGCAGCAGCCATCCTCCAAGATGTTCTCACAGCGCTTTGCAGAGCAGGGGCTGTTGCATCACTCTTGTAAACTCAACGTGTAAGTCGCTGAGAAGCAAAACAGGGTTTTCAGCAAAGAGCACAGGTTATTTGCTGTGACTTGCATGCTCCAAGTGGCTAAATATGAGCAAAGCATTTCCAGCCCCAAAACACACCTCGTGGTAAAGCCTGGTCCAACAAAGGTGGTGGGACCTGCAGCCCCTGCTTGGCTCTAAAAAGGAGCTCAAAATTGCATCTCCTGAGGTCCATGCTCTGAGCTTTACCCCAGCTCCTGCTCTTCTCCCCAGGCCCGTGGAAGTTCAGATGTTTTTAGCTGTTTGCCATGAGTGAAGGAATGTCTTTTCCTAAGTTACCTCATTCACAAGGGCAGCTCCGCCAAGACAAACAGGTCCTAAGTGTGATTACACCAGCTCCAGCCAGGGGAGAGAGCTCGCACCACATTAATGTGCGCGCTCGAATCGTAAGTACCTGGAATTATTAGTATTTATGGTGCATGAAATTACGTTCCTGACTTCCTCACCTGGCCACACAGATAGGAGGGGGAGGGAATTTCAGATCCTTCCTGCCCTCATGTGGCTGAGCACCTCCGAATGTGAGTGAGTGAGTAAGGAGCCCTGAAAGCCCCAAGATGAGTGTGGGGTCATCACGGGGTTCTCCCCAAACCGGGGCCTTTTCATGAACACATGCCAAAAGGAAAGCCAGCAGCCAACAGAAACAGGCTTTCTCGCCTGGGGAAATCTGTTCTACCCCAGGCTCACTTTGTTAATCACGTACTCCCCTCCATATGCCTGAACTCTCATCTCATCAGAGCCATCCCATAAGCAAACAGCAATTAACACCCTCCCAAGCAAAGGGACCAAGGACCCAATGAATAACCCCTACATAAAACTG
>NW_015091112.1:2259314-2281771 GCF_001431845.1 Calidris pugnax
TTCAGCTACACAAGCCAAAGATCCAGTGAGCAAAGGACTGGAAGAGACCATCTGTGTTTTCAAGTCCTTACAGACGTGACAAAATGTGTACTAGAAATTTAGTCCAAATGGATTTCCATCACATTCCCCCAGGAAGCCAACCATTACCAGTAAAGAGAACATGTTTCAAACCTAGAGTGTGACAGAAAAAATGCAAGAAAGTCCAGAAGCACTCTCCAGGTATTACTGGGGATTTTGCTGGTACACATGGGTAGAGAATTGTAGGAGATGCCTTCCCATGCCCCAACACACACCTCAGCAGGATCAGACCTCCCAGCCCCTGAACACGAGCAAGGCAAAGTACCCGAGAGTCGCCTCTGCATTATTACTACACCCCCTTTCTTCCATAAATTTACTATGGCTGTGATTTGAAGCAGAAAACTTCTCATTAGGATCTCCTACTTGTGAGATAGTTAAGTGTTTGATTACTGTTTTCAAGCAGTATAAGTGCCACCAGTCAGCAGGCTGAGAGGTTTGAAGGAAAAAGGTATTTCTATTTACCTTTTGCATTTCTGCCTCAGAACAACGAACCTCATTGAAAAGGGCTGCCCGGGGAAGTGGTTGAGGCATCACCCCTGGAGGTATTTAAATGATGGGTTGACATAGCACTTAGAGACATAGTTTAGTGATGGTTTTTATCAGAGTTAGGTTGATAGTTGGACTAGGTGATCTTAAAGGTCCCTTCCAACCTAGACAATTCAATATTCTGTGATTCTTCACAACAGGATTAAATGGCCCCATCCACCTCCACATCTTCCTTCTGTGTCTTTGGAGCTGCTCAACCTGTATTTCTTTTCCTTTCTTCTTGCTTTATGTTTCAGAGAAGCACATCTATGTGTTTACTGATGTATCCTGCCTTGTCTCTCCCCTGCCCAATGTGTTTCATAAAGCATCATTTGGATAGGATCTTCCACAGTGAGACATTTCTACAGCATCATCTAACTGTTTCCGAGTGCCAAAGCCTGAAATAACCAAGGATTCGGCAAGTGACCAGCAGTGACCTGATTCTGGCAGTCAGCGGTGTTGTTCAAGCAGTGGATGTTGCTTGACACCTAACCCAAATAAATGCATCATCCTGGCAAAGCAAAGAGGAAAAAAAAAAAAGAGGATGGAGGAAAGGAAGCCTTTCTCTTCAGTCACTGCAACAGATACAGGAGAGCACTGGAGCTGAGACAAGGAAGCCTTTCTCTTCAGTCTCTGCAACAGATACAGGAGAGCACTGGAGCTGTGACCACTGGTTTTGCTGGTGTTACCACATCAGCCGTAGGAAAGAAAAAACCACAAGGTTGGTCCCAACTGTGTAGGAGAAGAAAAACCTTGGAGCAGCAGCTCAGGCTCTGCCTGCTTTTTCTTTGCACTCATTTTATTTCTCATCCTGGGCCAACCACTTAAGGCAGGATTCATGACACAGCAATCAGGCACACGAATTTCACTTCAGGGAGAAGGTAAGTGCTTAACGCTAACAAAATGAGTCACACACACACACACACAAAAAAAAAAAATAAGACTGATTTCCTGCCCAGGCACCTCACTAAATTTCTTCACACCTAAACTTACTTTGACATCTGAGGTTGGCACCCCCTGCGCATGCCCAGGAACACCTCCAGCTTGGCTGAGCACCCCTGAAGGACCCATCTCCCGCTGAGGTCTCTTGCCACACTGACAGCACCAGCTCTGGCCCAAAGCCCAGCAGTCACAGCCACTCTCCATCAAAAGAGTGCACGCAACGGCCACCTTCTGCAACCTTGTTGCTGGAGCTCAGGAAACAAGAGTTGCATTTCCAAACCCCAGCTCAGCCTCAGGAGGGCTTAATAATTCCCACATCCTGAAGGGACCCAAGAGCACCACTGAAGGAGTTGCCTTCTCCTCCTGGGGAAGCTCAGCAACTGCACAGCCCAGAGCCCAAAAACCCACGGGGCAGAGCCTTTTGCTGTGAAGTTTCACCACCACCTGGGAGGAGGTGAGGTTTGCAACCCAGGAGAGGAAGGGCTGACCCCCTTAGAGCAGCCCTGATGGTCCATACTTCCTGCTCTTCTCTCAGGAGCAACAGCAACAGCCCAGCCGTCCAGGGACAGAAGCCCACAACTGTTTTGTTGCTTCAGTCATCAGCCACACAAGGCAAACACCTACTGGATGCCTCAGACAGGCCCAGGTCATGGAGGTAGAAAAATTGCTGGCAGCACAACGTTTGGCTCCTGCAGCCTTCGAGCTGGGAATGGGAGAACGGGTGTCAGGTCCTGGGTCCTGGGCTGATGGACACAAGCACCTAAGTGTTCATGCAGATCATGCCTTACATCCCCCCTGGCCTCAGTTCTCCATCCAGGCAGGATAAAAGCATCTCCCAGCACCCTGTGGGGTACCAAAGGCTGACACAAAGCTTTTGAGTGACAGTGAGTGGGACCCATAAGTCACTTTCATAGACAGGTTATTTTTCATCCTTTTCCATTGCAGGCACTGCAAAAGGAAATGAGTGAAAAACACATCCGTGTCCCCTTGGACTTCAAAAAGAACCAAATCTCGATCCAGCCTCTGCAGGGAAGGTTAAAAACTGAAAGACTCTTCATAGCAGGAGTCAAAAAGCATCCTGAGAAAAGAGGAGCTACAGCTCCTACTGCCCTGTCACTCTCCAAGGTCGGTGTCATTCTTTCACTGGCCCCCACTACAGTGTTTTTATGGGTTCTATTTCTTTCCTTTCTGCTCTCTTTCATGGTCCCCCAGAGTTTCAATCAAAGTTGCATTTCCCGCTTCTCGTCCTCCCCAGCCCCTCGCATTCCTGGAAGGAAAACAAGGACAGACGGAGCTGCCTGGCCATAAAAAGCTGTTCTCACAAGGAAAGCAGCACTTTCCAATAAAACTTAAGCGGTCTGGCTGCGCCGCCTGGGCTTCACTCCTCTGGTTTAGGGCACATCTGCAGAGACACAGCAGCCTCAGACGGGTGACATAAATAATAAGGAATCATTCTTAATAATCAAGCGACTTCAGCCCTGCCAAAAAAGTAGCTGATACACGCATTCGAGCTACTGCACACTTTTAAATAAGTTGATCTCTGCAGCCCCCATCCCCCCAGAGCTGGTAACTGAACCAATCCCAGATTTGATTTTTCTGATAGTTGACTTGTTTATTACCGAATTCCAAAACCAAAAAAAAAAAATAAAGCACTTTTCAAACGTGATTTATGAAGTGCCTCTAAGTAAGCACACGCACGCATAAAAACACACAGGGCCATGGTTCCAGCTGCATGGGAGAAGCAGCAACAGGAACTCTCAGTGCAGAAGAAACACTACCTGAGCAAACCCTTTTCTTTGTGAAGGCCTGGGGGCAGATCTTCGGGGGCAGGTATAACTGCATCGCTTCATTAGCTTTCTTTGGGTTGGGAAATGATGCTCTTTTTTTGTCTCATTTTGAAAAACTTCTCTCAAACACAGACACACACACACGAAAGGCAACTCTCAACCCTTGGTCACTTCAAATGAGGCCATCCCTGCATGTCCAAATAGTTTAATAGCCCTAGTCTTAAGCCTTTACAAGCATTTTTTCCCATCATCAAAGAGAAAGGCTGTTTAATTTTCATTTTAAAGGGCAGAAGGAAAGCATATTAAGCTTCAACTCATCTTTGGTTAACGAGAGTGCTGTGTGCTCTGTACCAAAGCAGCAGCCATCCTCCAAGATGTTCTCACAGCGCTTTGCAGAGCAGGGGCTGTTGCATCACTCTTGTAAACTCAACGTGTAAGTCGCTGAGAAGCAAAACAGGGTTTTCAGCAAAGAGCACAGGTTATTTGCTGTGACTTGCATGCTCCAAGTGGCTAAATATGAGCAAAGCATTTCCAGCCCCAAAACACACCTCGTGGTAAAGCCTGGTCCAACAAAGGTGGTGGGACCTGCAGCCCCTGCTTGGCTCTAAAAAGGAGCTCAAAATTGCATCTCCTGAGGTCCATGCTCTGAGCTTTACCCCAGCTCCTGCTCTTCTCCCCAGGCCCGTGGAAGTTCAGATGTTTTTAGCTGTTTGCCATGAGTGAAGGAATGTCTTTTCCTAAGTTACCTCATTCACAAGGGCAGCTCCGCCAAGACAAACAGGTCCTAAGTGTGATTACACCAGCTCCAGCCAGGGGAGAGAGCTCGCACCACATTAATGTGCGCGCTCGAATCGTAAGTACCTGGAATTATTAGTATTTATGGTGCATGAAATTACGTTCCTGACTTCCTCACCTGGCCACACAGATAGGAGGGGGAGGGAATTTCAGATCCTTCCTGCCCTCATGTGGCTGAGCACCTCCGAATGTGAGTGAGTGAGTAAGGAGCCCTGAAAGCCCCAAGATGAGTGTGGGGTCATCACGGGGTTCTCCCCAAACCGGGGCCTTTTCATGAACACATGCCAAAAGGAAAGCCAGCAGCCAACAGAAACAGGCTTTCTCGCCTGGGGAAATCTGTTCTACCCCAGGCTCACTTTGTTAATCACGTACTCCCCTCCATATGCCTGAACTCTCATCTCATCAGAGCCATCCCATAAGCAAACAGCAATTAACACCCTCCCAAGCAAAGGGACCAAGGACCCAATGAATAACCCCTACATAAAACTGTTGTGCCTCAAATACCAAGTGATTAACCCTCAAAAACACCATCTATGTTGTAAAACCAGTGTAGCATTTACCTTTCACAAGGGAGAAAGCTAAACCATGGAAGTTAATTGACTTGCCCAAGGCCACCACGGCAAATCAGTGTCAGGGGAAACTAAAGGGGGCAAAGTTGCTTCCTTGCTCTGCCCCACAGCTTCATGTGTAATCCCAGACCCAAAGGACATATACACTGGGGGAACAGGGCTTCTCTGTTTCACAGAGTTTTCCACAAATCCATTCAAAGTGTTCAGACACAATTTTACCTGCAGATACCACAAAAGTGCTGACCCTAACTACTGGGAGGTTTGGGTTTAGGCACCTCTTCCATCCCAGGGAGGGAAACATAGATACTGAATATCTACACTATCTAAAAAACTCTATCTAACACTTTAATCTATCTATCTATCTATGTAAAAAAAAAAAAAAAAATAATTAGCAGACCCCCAGAAACATAAGAAAAACTAGTTCAGTGCAGAGACAGAACTCATGTCATCCATCACTAGCAAATACATATTGAATGGAAGTGCCTGATCCATAGGGAATGAGTATACAAAGATGGGAAAATCCTGATACGCAGCCACCTGAAATCCTACTTTATCAATTTTGGACACTTCTTTAGAATTACGGAGCAGCCCTCTGCCACAACCCCAGAGCCTGCACTGCCCGGTTTGTTGCACTGTGAGCACTTGCTGGCTTTACATTAATGTAAATTGTAATATAGGTGAAGACGGGCAAAGAGACAACTACATCCCTCCCCTCAAAGGGACGTGTGTTCATCGAGCTGTGTCTCGTGCACAGCATTTATCATCCTCTCAGCAGCGACAAACTCAGGACCAACAACAAACAACAACAACAAAAAGGCTTAATCCCTTTCCAGGGAGTTCTTGTCAGCAAAATCCTCCTTATGAGAGACAGATGTGAACCTGCCAGCACAGTCAGATGCAGAAAGCCCTGGTAAATGCAGGAATGAACGTTCTCGCACACAGAATTGGCAAGAAATAACGGGGAGATTCAAACAATGAAAGAAGTAAATCATTTCAATATGACAGGCTGGGTTTGAGAACGATTTCAGGCCATGGACATGGAAATCAAAGACCATCATCTCTGGCAATCCCAAAGGAAAATAAACCTTTCCTTTCCCCAGAAAGTAAAGTTATAAGCCAAGGTGAAGCGAATTGAGACCGAGGAAGGGAATGATCCCTATTCAGCGAGGCACATTGCAATAATCAGAGCGCACACGTTACCGGAGATGTAATTTAAAGCAGAGATCAAATTCTACAAAGCAAGATGAAAAAAGAAAAGTAATAGTGAAGGAATGCTATGAACAACAGGAAACCCCAGCACTGACAGGGCCTTGCTGAACACTACACAAACCATACAGCACAAGCCGCACCTGAGAGGACCTTTCATATTGCACAAATATTCAATCCCCCTGCCAGACTGCGTGCATGATTTTTCTTTGCTTTTTACTAGCTAAAATCAAAATCCGGCATCTAATGAAAGCTCTAAGTCTCTCTAACCAGCAGGAATAAGAAAAGATGCCAGTCTGATTTCCTGGATTAAGACGAAACAGCAGGAAAGTTTGGGAGGTCTGAGCCTTACCTTAGACTCCCAGCAGCACCTCATCTGCTTTTCCCATCAGAGAAAATGCCCAAGTCCTCTTTTAGGGTGATGTTGACAGCACCTTCCCAAATAGTTAGGGCCATTAACCCTTCTATCTTGCCTGCAAACCTGCCAGCTTTGACTCTTACAATCCCTTGGGAAATCAGGTCTATGTTTTAGGGAAGGATACTGCAACTGAGAAAATATAAAAAATATATAGCATTGTTTGCTATTCATCCACCACCTCAAAGCTCTTTTGGGGTAATGTGGCACTTCTACACTTGCATCCGACAACTTTCACAGCTCAGGGCATATAATTTCTTCAGTTTTCCAGTTGCTTTTCTTCCCAGAAAGATGACAAACGTTTTTTTTCTTTTTTGAAAGCTGAGGGGATGATCTCACAAGTTTCTAATCACCAGCGTTCCTGCTGCGGGTGACTGCAGGGGATGATTCAGACGATGCGAGTCCCGGTTCCGCTACAAGAGTATAAAAGCACAGCCACTGCTGCTTGGAACGTGGCCACTGCTTAGCAGGGCAGGAACACACAGCACCTGTTCCCGGGAAGAGGAAGAGGGAGTCACTTGTGTAGTGCCTGAAAGGTTTGGTAAAGCTGGGGGATTTGCACAGATGTGGGATGCCGAGATGTAGATGTAGGATGTAGAGATGGTGGTTCCAGCACCATCAGCTTGGGCATCAGTGCAACACTGACTCATCCCAGCATCCCCTACTGCCCTCTTCCTCCTTTAACCTTTAGGTAACCTGATGTTGAGGCAAAAAATCCAGCAGTTGACTTGCTGCAACACTAGAGGCTCTAAGTAAGGCTGAGGGGATACCTTATTAATGCTGACAAGTATCTCAAGGGTGGGCTGAGGGAGGAGGGAACCAGACTCTTTTCAGTAGTTGCCAGTGAGAGGACAAGGGGCAATGGGCACAAGTTGGAACATAAAGGGTTCCACTTGAATATGAGGAAGAACTTTTTCACCGTGAGGGTGATGGAGCCCTGGAACAGGCTGCCCAGGGAGGTCGTGGAGTCCCCTTCTTTGGAGATTTTCAAGACCCGCCTGGGTGCAGTCCTGAGTGGCATGATCTGACAAGCTCTGGGTGGTCCTGCTTTAGCAGGGGAGTTGGACTAGATGATCTCTATGGTCCCTTCCAACTCTAAAAATTCAGTGAAATTCAGTGAAGTAGAGCCTAAAGTTGCCTTTTTCCAGCCAGGACCATGCATAAAGACAATACCTGCCCTCCCTCTTCAGCCCAGGGGAGTCCCATACGTGCCTGCAGGTCGCCACTAGCTGAGGAGAAAAACAGGCAGTTTCACATCGTTCCTCTCCTTCTGTAGTTCTTGTTCATCGGCTATCAGTCTCCCGCATTTATCACTGTGAAATCAAGTTATATATTTGAAAATATATATCAACTGTCTGACATTTGAAAATCTATTTACAGAGCTTGTCTTCTCATTACCCTGTTTACTTTACAACCTTGATTTTATTGAAATGCCATCTTGGAATATTGATTTCACTAGGATTGCAAATAAAAATGGGCTTTCTTGAAGAAAATGAAATATATATTTCATAGTCAACAGACAGGAAAATCTTGCATAGAGAAATAATTGGCTCATTTAAGAGGGATGTGCAATGTTGTGAAACTCGGGAGACTGGCGGATAAATGCTGGTGTGCTGGGGAGATCGGGGATTCAAAACCTGCTCACAGCCCACCATCATCAGACCCATTTATTCAGTCTGCATTTCCACTTTCTGGGGCTGTGACAATGAAAACCTCTGCAGCAAAACTTGGAATATAACTCTTTCTGTTCTCTACTGCATCTGTCACGGTGCCACCAGCTCTCTCCGTCCGGCTGTTGGTAGAAGGTGGGTGAGTGGGACTGGACCTTCTCCAGAGATGGAGAAAGTAAGCGACATTGGCTCATTTTGTACATAAATATTTTGCCAGGAACACTTTGTCAATAAGACGTGTGAAAAATCACACACCTACATGGCTATGCAAACAGAGTACCTCATGCTGGGGCCAGGAACTCAATTTGCTGCTTAGTTTCTCCTTCCAAGCAATACAGTTAAATTACATGAGCAAAAAAAAAAAATTTGGCAGAGACTAGCTATGCCTTTCCAGGGCAATTTATTAATAGAGTTTGGCTGATGGAATTGTAAATCCAGGTAAGCAAAGCAACCCTCCTTTACCCAAGGAGGAAGAAGGTGTCATTACAAAGGATATAGATTGTGTTTGCTGCAGGGCTGTGAGCAGTCACTAGAGGTGGATCCACCTTTCTACCAGAGGGAAACCCTAAAATCCTCTGTGCAACGTGATCCAAGTGCCTTCCCACCCCATCCGGGCACTTATGGGGAGTGCTAATCCCTGCCTATCACCCGCTGCCCTACCTCAGGGAGAACTGTGGGTGCATTCCAAGAAAAGAGCTTTGCAAGCCCTTATGGGGCTCCATATATGGAGACTCCAGCTGTGAATCTTCATACCAACCAAAAGGACTGGAGGCGTGTTGAACCAAGATATACAACCGAAATAATTTCCAGTGAAGCAAAGATCTAGTGAGGTGGGAAGTTCCCCTGCAAAGTTTCTCCCCCCCGAAGGAGATCATTATCAGCCGCTGAGCTGCCTCTGATAAGGGCTGTTTCTGCAGCGTTAGCAGCCGCTCATTGCTCACTGCTCACTTATTACTGTTCATCAGTTGGCCAGTAAAATGGAAGATGTGGGGTTTCTCACTGGGAGAATTACTAATTATTCTGTTATAGCAAGCAGAATGTGCAGGGGGAATGTACTGACCCATGGAGCACTGGAAATACCTGCGGATGTGTGCAGAAAGACTACTATGGATGATCAGATCCCTCTCCAACACTGCCTTAATTAAGCAAACCAAGCAGATTGCTTTACAGACCTTCAAATCTGCAAACATGCCTTGCCTCTCATACGTTCTGACCGACTGTCTTCAGTTGAGTTGCAAAACAGGAGTGCCGCAAGACTACGCAGCACATTAGGCTGAGGACACACACATGGGTTCTAGCCCTAATGCACCACCCATGTGTGTTGGTTAATCCCCAACCCTGAGAGGAGCATCCTCCTAGACCTTCTGCAATGAGCCAGTCAGGACAAGTCTTAGTCTGAAGCCACCTGTAACGTGACTAGACCTGCATGCTTCTTCCCAGGAGCTGAGGAGAAAGTCTCCTTTGCTCCAGCAACACAGCTCAGCCAATCTTGGCATCATACAGGAGAAGACCTCCTTGAGCAGGTGTCAGCTTCAGCCACGTCACAGAGCTGTTACCTGTCTCCTCCTAGACAGACAGCATGCCCAGACAGAGTCATGGCAGAGTGTCTGCATGGAGACAGAAGACACTCTTGGCCAAAGCTCAGCCCTCAACAGTAACACACAAGATAAGGAGGGGAACAGTGGCTGCGTCAGCTACTTCTCCTCCATGTCTTGGCTCCAGGCAAGAGAGACTTCTCACAGACCTGCAAGAATCTTCTCTTTGGAGTCTCTGCCAAAACTAGCATGAGACCCCACTTAATGCACATTGTGATGATATACTTAACGCAGCTGCCACCTACTGCAGTGCCCAAACAACTCGCAATCTCAAAAACACTTCTCTTCACAACCTCACGGTGAAGCAAGGCAGCACTCTGAGTCTCATTTCACAAAATCCCGAGATGCTCACCTTCATTGCCAGCCTATGGCAGCCCAGGGACCTGCACATGTTTCACCAACAGGGCTGACACCACCGAGGAGGTACAATTGGAAGGAGCATTGTCATGCAGACTTTGCTTAGTAAAACAGAAAAAAACCACCAGAACTACCAGAGAAAAAACCCGCCCTTGGAAACTTTAAGTTTCAGACTCAGGGGAGTTGTCTACATCTGCGAAAATGGGACAACTGGAATACAGAAGCAACCAAAAGGTGCTACGAAGTGGTCTCCTCAACATGCTGCAAAGCTGATAGACATCTCTATCTCTTCATGCTACTCCTGTGCTTAACAATAAAAATAAATAAATAGCTTTAGTTAGCTGTGTCACGAAAGGACAGCCACCTCATGTGGCAAGTCCCTCAAGGTGTCGGGACTGAAGCTGGGCCCTAGAGAGCCCAAAAGGGCAACAACTTCACCATTTGGGATGAAGAACAAGAAGTTCCTTTCAGTTCCATAAGTAGAGCTTATTTGTGGGGTCCAGGGCTTCAGTGGAGGCAACCTGTGCAGAGTCAGCTCAGCACAGCTAAACTCACACCACTGAGTTGACTCCAAGGGGAGGGGATGGCATGTGCTAAGACAGCACTGCCCTGTGAGACTTTATGGAATTACATCTCGCCCCTACAGCAGGTGGGCTGGAGCTATCGGCTCCAGCCAAATCTCCAGCTCCACAACTTATTAAAGTAAATCCCTAGATAATGCTTCTGACTTTGGCAGATGCCATTCGGTGCTTACAAGAGAGGCCGAGGAAGCTTCTGGGTAGAAGGGACCTCCAGATGCAAAACTTGGTGATAAGAAGTGATGTCCCACTGTTTCAAGAGCACATTTGTTACCCAATGGGCCAAACACCAACAAGAGGAGAAATGTGAACTTTTTGAAGCAGTTGTTAACGTCACCATTGAACTTACCAACAGCTACCAGGAAGACACGTTTAAGACCTCTTAAATTTACTACAAGAAACAATACCTATAAGCCAAAAATTGCTTTTGAAGTGACAGCTAGGGTATATATGTGAATCATGATCTATACAGTAGGGGGATCTGGAAACAGGTAGCTTATACTGTAGAAACTTGCTTTAAACATGCTGTCATTGTAATGTTCGTATTTGCTCCTGATCCATCTGCAGGAAACCTTCAAATACGAGAAGTTATTAAATCCAGAAACAATAAATTATCTACAAGGAAAAGGGAGAAGAGGCAGCTCCTTTAATCTCCCAATAAAGAAGCAAAGGAAATTGCATCATACGCAGATGGGAGACCGATGTGGCTGGCCAGACAGAGAGAGGGATCAGTGCACTGGCATTAATGGCATGGCTTCCACAGATCCAGACAGACAGACAGACACTCGTTGTAGAGAAGTGGGCCAAAGCGAATGCTTAGATCCAGCTCCCCCTTGGCCATCCGAGAGTCTTGACGCAGTTTTTGTATCTGGTTACTGTTTCTCATATAAAGAGCATCAAACCCCTGGCCCTAATGCATGGAGGGGAGTGAACTTTGCCACTCAAGACACATTTCTTATGTGGTTCTCAAACAACGTGGGAAAGGAAAGTTGTAATTCTCTTTCCCCAAGCGTAAAACCCACCAACTCCACAAAGTGAGACTGAGCTGAAAAACTACACTTGTCTTAATTTTCAGAGCCACGTAAAAAGAAATGAGAAACAGCTTTTTGACTGAAGGTTTTTTTTTAGTGCTGCAATCTTTTCCTTTTTTTTTTTTCTGATCCATTATCTCCTCAGTAGCAACACAGTTTGTTTTCTGGCCCCTTTCCACAAGCTCTCTGGGTCAGATAGTGGTATTTGTTTTAATGTAACAAATATGGTTGTTAACCAAAAAGAGACAGATGTTTATCCCAAGAACGTTCCCTACACGATCCCAACGTCCCTTTCACCGAGATTCTCTCTGGAATAAGTGCATTTAAAAACCTGTCTGAAGTGACTACTCCAGAGACCAACAAATAACTGTTACTTCGTGATATCCTCTGGCCTTTGATCCCTCTGGCCGTGCCCCTTATCATTTACACCTCCCCAGAGCAAGGTTAAGTCCTGCCAAATCAGAGAAGGATCCTCTCAGACCTAGTTTCTCCCTCTTGTTGCTGGATAAGGGGTTTTTCTATCCATCAGCATAGATTTAACATACGGACCCCCAGTACACCATTAGCCTTGACTCTGATGTAGTGACTTTCTGAGAAAAAAAAAAAAAAAAGGAAAGGAAGAACAGGAATCAACAGAATCAACAGTCGGTTTTCACAGCCAGCTGAAGGAAGGCAGATGATCTGCCACTGCCTGAGACCAAACTCACAGCCAGTTACTACAGAGCCACCAAGAAGCAGTAACTATTGCTCATCTCAGCCCCTCCAAAGCCCTGGTACACCATCTGCTTTTGCTCCATCGTACATTCAAACTGCAGCTCCACGCTCACCGGGGAGCATCCTACAGCACAGATGGCCAAGGTCTTGCTCCTCACTCTGTTGATACAAGATCTAGTTTAAGGGAGCAGTTCCTCACCCTGCCTAAATTGGCCATTCCTATGGATCTGCTGGAAAGTTGGGTGCAAGATCAAAGTCAAATGTAGATCTAAGCCTGGAGAAGCAGAACAGATATTAACAGCAGTGACAGGGAGCTCCAGATTTCTGTCAGGGATCTCAGCACCTACCTATCAGCCTGACTGGCCTGGCATGGCAGAGGTTAACTCAAAGGGCCACAGAAGAGGGGGAGAATATTTATCAGCTAAAAGAAAAACCTCCTTCTCCATCGGGATCTGCCTTGGTAAACACACAACACACAAATCAACCGCCTCACCCAGCCAGCCCCTCACCCCACATCCAGCCTGCGGAGCCGGTCCCCTTCGCTCTCTCCAGCAGGACCCTCTGCAGCTTTCCTCCTCTGAACTTTGCTTACATTACCGGCTCCCTTTGCTGACATTGGCAGCTCGCTCAAGCCTTTGCAAAACTATTTTTTCTTGGATGTACTTAATCTATCTTATTTTTATCCCATCTGTGAGAAAAAAAATGGCCACGGCGCAAACCGATCTGCTTCAGCAACATTGCCAGCTCCACGGATCCCATGACCCCCTGGCTGGGCTGCCACAATGTTCTCCGTTCTCTGATGCTGCTCTTGGGCAGTCACCCATGTCCGATCCCCAAGGCAGCAGGCATTTGCAAGCTCTCATAAAGGCCTCTTTCCAGGTGAATTAACCAAGTCCCATACCCTCTACATTGCTGAGTGTGACCTTCCAGACCTTTCTTTTTTGCCTATGAAGTTTTAGATAGGTTTAGACTGAAAATCTTCCTGAGGGATCTCAGGGGTTCTTCATACTTGTGAATGAAGTTGGATGCACTCCCTGAGAGGATCAGTTCACGGTGTCCCAAACAAGGACCACTAATGTCACACATGCTGCTTCAAAGGGATACAGGACCAAGAAGGGAGACAGTTAACGGCTGTACCCATGTTAGCTGCTGGCAATGGTGGAATCACCACTCCCAAGGATGATACCCCTTGAAAAACAAAGGTGGGACATCTGCTCTAATCGCCATGGGAGTCAATTCAACAGAAGCCTATGGCTGCCGTGACCCAAGAAGATGGACTGACGGTCTCACCTGTCCTTTTTCACCTCTTATTTAGGTACCTATGAATTCAGCTGGCTTTCTCTACTTTGTGTGATGGTGGCCAGCAGTGGCTGCTCCACGCAGCACCATGGTGGCACACCAAGGGCTGGAAAAGTCTCTTGGACACAAGGAAGGTGAAACTGTTTCTCACCCTCTCCCCCCCCAGGTAGTGCTCAGTTGGTATTAAGCTTATGGTTTGGAGACACAGACGACATGTCATTATCACGAGGAGACCTGCGAAACCACTTCAAGCAACTGTTTGCAAATCCATGTGTGTTTGTAAGTCAAAACATTTGTACATCCATTCCCACCAACGGGAAATACATGAATCAGTGACTATGACAGGCATATAGCCAGTTTTTACAGGAAGGCAGAAAGATATCATCCTTTTTTAAATCAATATTTTTCAACAAAATTTCCTGAAGTAAATCAGTAAAGCAAAGATTTTTTTAAAAGTACCCACTCAAGTACTTAACTCTCCCTTCCATTCTCTCCACTGCCTAACAACGGAGCAGGATGCAAGATGGTCCTTCTATTAGCAAGGACTGACAGGCCACTCAATACTCTTCTAACCTTTCACCTTCTTATAAAAAAAAAAAATCCTTGGCCCAGCTAGCACAACATTCAAAAATTATTTTCATTTATGCATTATTTGAAAATTGGCTAAACTTTGAATATTTAGCTTTTATTTTTATTTTACACATTTTTTTGCTGGCTCACTGGCCAGCATGGAAATGTAGAGGTGTGGGTCATCTTCATTTGTTTGCAAACTGCCTCAGACTTAGAGATGAAGGAGTACTGCTCCAGACGATGCTACTGGGGGGTGCCCTCCTTGGCATGTCAAGAAGGTGAGATTTTTCTTGAGAATCTTGTGCTTCCTCTACCTCTGGAGACACTATTAACTCCTTAAGGGGCTCAGTCAGTCTCCTGCTAGTAGCACAGCACAGTCCTTAATGCCAAATTAATTCAAAAGAACCAGAGTACACAGAGTTCTTGGGGAGAGGGATATAATTACTACATTTTAAGTTCTCCTGGAAAAATGTAAAAGTGGTATTTTTTTGGAGTTAATGTCTTTTCCTGCTGCTCATTCTGGCTGGAGGCATCCTCCCGTCTTTCCTGACTAGCATTCATCTGCTCATTTCTGAAATGCAGGAGATAAAGGAGATGCCTCCTGTGAGACTGGGTGGGGAAGGAGTCGTGGTCCACAGGTGAAGCAGGGAAATATGAAAGATCTGGAATGCTCATTTTCCTAAGGATTTAACTTAATCAAATTATCACCAAACTGCAAGCCATTTCTAACCACTAATCACCTACTGGCTGGAAACTATTTTGAACAAATGTAAATGTACAAAATCTGGTTGATGAAAGCCTTGAAATGTAGATCCTGGGAAGTTTGTGAACTCTAACAACTCTGGAGAAACAAAACCACAGTTTCTTTTTGTAACTTTGATCCTATTCTAGGGGCAATACACAGGCACATGTAACAGATCTTTCCTTCCTCTCTATTTTCTTGCCAAGGATGCCATTTAAACTCTCTGGAAAGAGCACTATGGCTACTCCGTGCTGTTTATTCTCCAGAATATATCAGATGTTATTTAAATAAATTCATGCTAGACTTTTTTTTTTCTACAATGCCTCATGGTAAACAGCAGCTGTAATGAGCCTCAATTTAGACTGAAAGGGCCAAAAAAGCTGAACTGAAGTCAAACGGAACAATTTGGTATCATCCTACAGTACCTCACTCTACATAGTGATACAATGGATTAAATACTTGGAAGAAGGGATGAGGGATTACAGATGTTCCTCCACAAAAACTGCAGCCTGCCTTAGTCCTGACTCCTTCTCTTTGTCACTTGAACCTTACAAGAAAGACTTGTCAATATATATTGCACCACATCAGCACAACAGCTGAATCAACTACCCAATCAACATGGACATAGGGGGAACAGCCCCACAGATACCCTCAAGCAGTCCGTGTCTCCTTCTGAGGAGTTCTCAGCAAGTTTACTTCACACTTCTATAAGTCTCATGGTCCAATGGAAACAACAAGGTAGAACTAATTCCCTTAAAAGCCATAGAGTTTTTCTGTTAAGTTTTCCTATGCTATGAGTTTTTTAATCTGTAGGTCCGTATGGCCCAAAGCGATTTTGCAGATTGAAATAGAACAGGTTGTTCTCTGTAGAATTTTTTCTACAATTTGTTCAAATCCTAATGGATGTTCACATTTTCCATGCAGTAATCTAGTCCCTACAGAGCCCATCACAAAATTTCTGCTCAAAAGTAAGACCTCAAGCTCAGAAATTCCGTGAAAGAGAGGATGGAAGAGATGATGTGGGTCTTCAGCTGCCTACCTTGCAGCCAGCTCTTGAAACTGTAACTGCCCAGAAATAAAATGTATGCAAATCCAGAAAATAAACAGGACAAAAACCACAACACAGGCAAGCTGCATCCATTCATCAATAAAGCAAGAGCAAATATTGATGAAACGGAAGATTTTTTTTCTGAGCCCCAGTTTGGAATCTTCTCTTTCTTCCAAGGTCAACAAAACCTCTGGTTTCAACCTTTTGCACATATGCTTTGAGAATTTGCATGCTGTGAGGTCTCACCACAGATAGGATGTCTTTTCTCAAGCAACATGTACAACAGAAAGTCGTGGGGATATTTTCCCACCTTCCCTCATTAATAACACACAGCAGTCACTAAGAGCTTTTCATTTTTCCAGCATGTTTCAAGCAAGAAGGAATGACACCTCTGACAGGTGGCTTTGAAGTAGCACTCCCATTTTGCAATGGGATAAGATGACCTTTTTACCATCATGAATGGTGGGCTGGTGGAGGACACAGGCTCCTCCAGCTGCACTTAGTGTCCCCCCTGGATCCACAGTGGTCCTGAGGGCTGCAGGGGCACATCAGACCCCAAAGAACCTCTCCAATAGTGCTACAATTTATGGTGCCTGCTTCAAAATGCGCTGTTGTGAAATATCTCTAGCCTGTCCAGGAGATATGGAAAGGCAAGTTTGGAAGTTTTATGTCCGCTCTCGTGGTTGCTTCTCTCAAGCAGGTGGTTTTCCTCATATCTTTGCCTGTTTTTCCTGTAATTCCCAGAAAATACCTTTATTCCTTCCTCCCCATTTCAGGTTGTCTTTTGCTGTTTTCTGTACACTTCCACTTTATCCCTGAGGTGATCCAGACAATGTGACCTCTGCCATGAGAGGAAAAAATCAAAGGTCAAGAACACTTTTACACTGTTTCTATAGTAGTGAATTACACTGTTCAGGACACAAGCATGGGTGCTGAAACTTGACTGTCTATGCTATTACACTGCTATCTCACATGCTTTTAGTCCAAGCCAACTGGAACTCTCCCAGATAATTCCCAGACAAGGCTGAGGAACCAGTATGCACCACATGGTGAACCACTGGAACACTCACGGACACGGGTGCCTCATCCTTCCTAAATTTTCCCTCCATCATCCATCGTTGCCATCAGGCATCAGCACTTCATTCTAAACATATGTCTCAGGGGGATAGATGACAACTCATAGCTTGGTATCCATCTCCCCACAAACATTTGCAAAACATACTCATTTCAGAGTAGGGAACCTATTTGTCTGATTCTGGAATCCACTTGTACTACTTTGACTACACCATTTACATTTGCTTTAAGGATATTTTATATACTCAGGAGGGGGTAAAAAGAGGCTTAGTGTACATGAAAACTGGTTCCACTGAACCTCCACCTTTCCTTTAATTGCTATTATCACAGACAATAGGAACAGCAAGTGTTTCTAAGCAGAAACCCTACCGGTTCAGGGCAAATGGGTGCAGAGTCTTTAACGTTGTTGCAATGCCAGGGAAATGAACAAATTTGCCCCCTGGGTTGAAGCTAAAGGAATGAAATTCTTGAGCCCTGCCTAAAATCACATGGGTCTGCTTGGCTCGTCTGATGTTGTTCCATGGTGATTCACAAGCACTTCTCTGCCTTGCTTTCTGCTCTGCTGTGTGATGCTTGGCAGCGAGCTGCACAGTTAAAGCTGTGCAGAGAGCAAATTAGGACCCTTCATAGATACTTCTTTTTTTTTTTTTTCCACTTTTTTTTCCTTTTTTTTTTGCAAGCAATCTCCTGCCTCACAGAGACAACTCTAGAAAATTACAGAACAGGCGAGGTCTGGACAGAATCAGCGGGTATTTAGTGTTGCTGGAAAACAAAGCCAGAGTGCATGGCGTGATAGCCACGTGATCCCCTTCCTAACGTGCATAATTTCTCTTAGTAACAACAATAGGCAATGCACTGCATACTGCTTTTGCAAATCCTGATTAAGGCCATCTCCTGATTGTAACCTGGCCTTTGCACCTGCAAAAGCTGAGCTATGGAAAGTTGACTTCTGGCTACGTTTAATAAAAGCCTTACCTTGGTGTCACAATAACGAACCTGTAGACATCCCGCCCAGCAGCGTGACCCAGGGCACATATCTTAAGTGTTCAGGTGTCAAACACGGTCCAAACGAGAGCTCTGAATTTCTGAGGAGTGACTCAGAACCTGTAAGTGTACATGTATGGTCCAGGGAGACAGAGTGTCTGTGCGGGGCAATTAGGTGTGCCCGTGCACTGAGTGAGAAGCTGCTGAGAGCCAGCCAGCTGGAAACACCAAGCCTGGAGATCTATGTGACCAGGCACCTACCTCCTGGCTTGGTTCTCTCAGAAGCTGGTTGACATGGCAGAGAAGCCTTTCCTAAATATCAGCTGGAACTTCTCCTTAGAGGTGCATGAGATGTTCACCGCCTGACATAGCATCCACTTGAAGGAGAGGAGATGCAGACCCTTGCAGGAAGGGACAAGCAGAAGATGGAGGTTGACTTGACTACTGTCATAGTGCCCGTGGTGTAGTCCTTTCTCTTTGGGGAGGGTTCCTGGTGCCACTGCTGCTGTCACTACATGCCACCCCTGTTTTAAAGCAGTCTGTCAGAAAAAGTCAGCATGCCTGGCAGTTTTGCCTAGCCAGGGCTTATGCAAGTATGCAAACAAAAAGGAGGGAATTCCCAATCGTCCATTTGTTTGCTTTTTACACAGTAAAACTCAATACTGAAAGCTATTTAGACTCTGGCTGACCAAATCTCATACCCAGAGCTTCCACACAGGCCAGCACTTGCAGGTTTTGGACAGAGAAGAGAGGTGACAATCTTTGGGACAGAAAATTGGAGAGGAGACAGGAACCCTCCTTCCACGCTCGGTGCTCTTCAAGCCTCCTTTGCTGGCTGAAGAGCATCCTTCTCACTGCTGAATTGCAGCAGAGAACAGCAAACACTTACAGACTTCTTCAAGAAAAGAAAATAGGAAGCAAGAAGGACTGTTACGAGCAGCTGATCACTCCTGCTTCCAGCTCCTGTGTGGGGGAGAGATAAGGGATCTTCCCTGCACTTTGGGCAGATCTTTACCCCTTCTTTCCTGGGGTACACCTGGTAGCTGGCACCACACACTTCTGGGACATTCATGGCACCATTGCCCTCAGGAGAGCTTTTTGTACTTGCTCTGTCATCAGATCTAAATTTGATAAATATATTAATCTGATTCTAACCACTGTATCAAGTGAAAGAAAAGAAATAAGAAATTTGTTTACAATCTGCCAATTATTCCAAAACCCAGAGCACTGTGGATAGTAAACAGAGAGAAGCAACCAAACAGGAGTCAGAGGAATTTGAGTCTTTCATGGTCACTGATGTAGTAAATCAGCACTGCAGTTTAACAAGTAATATGTCTGAGCAAAAGGACTGAACTTGAAAGCACGTATTTAAATGTGATATTCATGCACTACACTAGCCAGGAAAAGGAGGCTGATTTCATTAAAGAAAAATAAATCTCTGAAGACTATACAGTCCATGAATGCATTAATAAAGAAGAAGGGGGAAAAAAGGATCCAAGGATAATTTGCATAATTTTAGGCTATGTCAGAGGGGAATCACAGTGACTGGTAAAATTAAAGGAGCACAGGATGTGTATTATTAAGTTGGTGAAATTAGGTCCACCTAGGAAACTCCAGAAGGGTATCTTACAGGTAGAGTGTCAGGTACCACCGAGGATGAGATATGGGTTTCACCTCTTGTTATCTCTGTCCTTAGTACAGTGACTGATGGACCAAGAAATAAGCTCAGATTTAATTAGTGTGTATTTAAGTTAAGGTAGCACCTGCATATTTAAACTATGGTAATTCAGATAGTCTCAGCTTTCTACTGCACCAGTCCCTGTAGAAACAACCCCCACTTCAAAGTAAGATGGTAAAAGAGGAGAGAGTGGTGGTCTTTCTACAGCCAATGGTCAGTGGAGGAGGAGAACATTGACATATTGCGGTCACAGGTGAAATCAGAGGGACAGATTTAGGTTTTTTTTCATAACCACAGAAAGCCTCTGAGAACACTGCCCAAACTGCAGGTACAAAAATGTGCTTGCTCCAGTGAAAACCAGCTGCTGCTGGTGTGGAAGGGGACAGACTGCTCTGTGCTCCTCAGGGTAAGAACAAACTCTGGCCAAGGACAGTGGAGGGCAACTCCTAGGTTTTAGCAACACCGCAGTTCTGCAATGCTGCAGGTGGCCTGGGGTGCATTCAGAGAGACTCCCCCCCAAGTAAACTGCTGGGAATTTGCATCAGGAAGATAAGGTCCGGGATTCCCACCAGTGGCTCTGCAGAAATCACGTATCTCAGGGTGAACACCTCAAGGCTGACTTTCCTCAGAGGCCAAGATTATTCTCAGTGGGTAAAGAAAACCTTTCACAGTTACCAGATTAAGCTGATCAAGAACTAACAAGAATTGGAGAAGCAACAGGAGTGGCCTCCTCCACTCTGCCTCCAGAGAAAAATCTGGCTTTTATTACAAAATTCCAGCCTCGAGCTTCCTCCCACAGGATAGACCAAGGAGGCCCAGACTTGTATGAATTAACCAAAAATAACACTTCCAGGGAGGGAGAGGATGACTGAGGGGATTGCTGATGGGATACAGAGGCCTCTCACCTCCTTCTCACCGGTTCAGCTCCAGAAGAAGCCAGGAGTAAGGAGGAAAAGCCTCTGGCTTCGAGCTGTTTGGTGCCCTTAGCCAATTTACTGGGAAGCAAGCCACTCTGCTGCCACCACCACCACATCAGGCAGCCCCAAGTTGTGGACAGAAGAGCAAAAACTGTCCTTCCAGCCTCGGCATTAATCACAATTTTAAACAGCTGTGAGTCGCACGGTGGTGAGGCTCGGGCTGACAGCGAGCTTCAGTCTCCAGAGGTAAATAAGGTTTAAAAATAGCCAAAGCAAACACGACAATGTTTGGAGAGGACAGGAGACATGCACCTTTTCGGCTGTGTTTGGATACAGCAGTGGGGATATCGTCACGTCTATCCTGACCATCTCCGCTGCACATCCTTATTGCTATGGCAATGTCCCATCAACAGAGCAGGGATCAGCAGCTCCCTGGAGCCAGGAGGCAGGGACTGTCCTCAGGTAGATGCACTGCATTAGGAGAAGGAAAACAAGAGATTTGTGCAGGCGAGCTGAAGACTCACTAGAGCATGTAAATGTTACCTTCATTCGTGCATCAGCACTTAAATGCCACAGGAACTGAGCTGGAGCTACACAAAAAGCAAAGTGGATGACCACAATTTGGCTGATTCAGCCTGGGGAGAGAGCCAGGATTGAGCTGGGAAGTGCCCAGAAGCATTTACAGGCCAAGGCTACCTCCAATGCTGCTGCTATTCTCCAGGTGAAACCTGGCAGAAACTGAAGCACAGCATCCTTGTAGAAACCTCAGGCAGGGCTGGGAGCACCACACCAAACTCAAGCAGGGAAAAGCAGCTCAGAGAAAAGGACCACCAGAGCCATCAGAAGCCACCAGTGATGAGAGGTCTCTCCTGGAGGTCCCAGTGGCCACCACAGGTGTGTGGAGCAGCAAAGGGTCTGTCTCGGTGACTAGAAGTAGGACAGATCTGCAGTTGCAAAGCAAGGCTTGTTGGCCCTGCCCTTGTGCAAGAGGGAGGAAGGGGGAAGGGAAGCACGTGCTCTCTCCACCTTCTCTCAGAGACTCTGTCTTCACAACCCGAGGCCTCTTACAATACTGGTTCCTCCACTGCAGTGAAGTGGCCGTGAAGAGAGGCTTTACTCAAGGTAGTACTTTGGTGAGGTAATTTAAGACAACAGGATTAAACTGAAACAGACAATTTATGTTGTGCAACAGGAAATATTTCCAGACAGTGAAGTCTGTTGGGCTCCAGAGCACTTTCCCAAGGTAAGCAGCAGAACTGGAATCTCCATCCCTTGACTCATCTGTCAAGGGAAGAGCACTGGAAGTGTGGTGTGGACAACATGCTCACACAAGGAGAGACAGGGCAGGGATGCTGGTCTTCAGCATTTGCTGCTACGCAGAACAAGGTTCCATTAACAGAACAAAAAGCTGAGATTTGGGGAGAGCAAGAAAGCCAAAAAAGTCAGACAGGTCTCGGTGGTACTCGAGACCTTTCAGTTTCTCATCATGAACTCACCCTGAGTGGGTTTCTCTTAACTTGCTTTCTCCTTTGCAAGTCGCACAAAAAAGCAGATATGAAGGGACTGATTTTTCTCTACCCTCATCTGCTGTAAATCAGGAAGAACTCCACTGAAATCAGTGGAATGATGTCAGCTTAAAATTAAGTGTCTTCACTTCTAGATCCGAAATAATTCAGGATGAAATTATGTTCATCTCCCACTACAGCACCCATTGGTAAAGTTTTAGGATAGTTTAGGATCAGACTATCCAGAAATGCATTAGAGAGAGAGGCTTACCTCTCAACACTTATATATAAGGATGGATTTCTAAAGGACTTCATGAGTTATCTACCCTTCAAGCACCCAAAAGCAGCACCTGAAGCACAGTTCCCCCCCCCCCCCCC